>NW_028301552.1:18965000-18982500 GCF_042242905.1 Orbicella faveolata
TCTTAATTTGAAAATATGATAACGTCACATGAAAACTGGCAATAGATTAAGCTGCATGTGATGAGTTTTACATTTTTACGCAATTTTATGCTTTGTTCAGATTTTTGCAGCTAACAGTTATTGATCAGTTTGTTTTATATGTGTGTTATTCTTAACAGATCAAAAGAAAACAAAGCCTCCCATCTCCAAAATGGACTCTGGGAAAGTTCCTGTGTATTGCCACAAGACGAGTTCTGGCCTTGGTGCATGTGGAAGTGGTGGGTGGACGCTGGTCATGGAAATGAAGGGTAGTAAGGTATCATGTTTATACAATGTTTAAGTAAATTTGTCAATTTGTAAATTTTAAGTAAATTTCTCGTTAGTATTTAAAAGAAATACGTGGAGTGAGTTAGTGATAAGTCATTTTACGAGCGACTTGATCTCAACGATTCATAAGTAAAACCTTCAACTCTGGTCTTGATAATGCAGTAACCCTCCTTGCTGTCTCTGTTAGTCATATTCTTGTATCAAATATATCTTTATCATTCCCACCTCTGGACCTCCAAGTTGGACTTCAACCTTCCAGGATGAAAGACTGGGTTAGACACACGAGAGACCAAGTTACCGACTTACTGGAGCACACCCTTTTCCAGGATCTGTCTTGGTATGAGGATCGGAGGTCAGGCTAACTTCATCGTCATCGATAAGCAGGCGAGCTCTCTGTACTCGTTGATTGCTGACGAGCAATACCACAATACCTCACTGTGACATGAGGAAGACGCTGATTGGTTCGCAAGCTTCCGTACAACCCAACCGCAACTTGGAAGGCTTCAATGCGAAAGGGGGATCACCCTGCAAATCAAGAAACGGGATCCTTTGTAACAATGAAGATCAATGCGACTTTCCAGATTCTAGGATCGGGTTTGGTTCAGCGGGATCTCCTGATGAATCCAAACGTACAGAAACGTTGCTAAGCGAAACGAAGATAATGGAAATAAGAAAATTGAAACCATGGGATATGCCTTGGTTCAGTGACGTTCACAATAATGAAATTTAGTTTTCGCTGCTTTATGTGCCACAGAGTTTTGATTTGGCTTGTGTTAGTGGACATTCCATCTTAACACTAACCACACCGGACGCCGAAAACAAAAACGAAAACAAACAAACAAACAAACAAACCAAAATTACATAATCTCTGGACATGCATAGGAAGTTAGGTTGATGTTAAAAATGTAACAAAAAATAAAGCTGATGATGGGACAGAATGACTCAATGATGCTTTAATGCAATCATTGTCTAGTAATGATTCCCAATTCCTTGCCTCTAAATTAAAATTCTTGAAAATCGTTTAATAATCATTTGATATGTTACCCATAACGGCTTCAACAAAAACATTCCGAGAAAGTTCTCGACCTACAATGAATGTGAGGTTAAACTAAAATACCTCAAATTCAACACGTTAAGACAACTTTTGCAAGTTTTGAACAATTCTGTAGATAGGATTCAGAACCATATCCTACTTGCGAAAATTAAGGGTGGCTCTGAGCCTAGAAAGCACTTATAAACTTAAAAGTTCTATGTTAACATGCTTATCACAATTCAATAATAATAATAATAATAATCGAGAAAGCGTGGGGAATGAAAACAACAACTGTCCCAGTGATCATTGGAACTTTCGGGCTTGTCAAGAAGGGAACCACGTAGGGGCCAAACCACCCCCCTAATGTTTCATGAAGGCTATATTTGCTTGGTTTATATATTTCTCAACCAAGTTTGGCAGATGAGCTTTCTTTGTTCTTTGTTCATGCAAATTTATTTCATTCGAGAAATTAATAGCTTAATAACGAAAAACTAAATACCACTGCATATAAAAATTAAAGGTTCAAATGGATTAATTCAGCTTTTAGTATACCCCTGGTGGTCGAGTTCAGTTTTCGACTCACGTAGGGGCAAACCACCCCCGTGATGTTTCATGAAGGCCGATATTTGCTTGGTTTATATATTTCTGAACCAAGTTTGGCAGATGAGCTTTGTTCTCCAGTTTATTTTAATTTGGAAGTTGTGACAAAATGTCAGATTATGACGTCATAATTGATGACGTCACCAAAACGTGCTATAATTTTTTTGTAAAATCTGATAAAAAGATTATGTCATTGGAAAGGCCTTGACTTGAGGAGTAAAATGCCGGAAACCGTTTTTTGTTATGATGATTATTTTTCGAGATATGATAAGTTAAAAATATTTTTGTTGTCCTCCCCGAACTTTGCTTAACCATATTGTCCTTCTTAAGTCAGTCTCTCTGGTTTATTTTTTTCAGTGTTATTCTAGGAAGGCTAATAATCTAGAAAAATAGAAAACTTGATTTTGTCAAAAATCGTATGGTTTTAGAAATTTGATTTTCGGCTTTGTTAGGATGGTATTAACAGTAAAAAATGAGTGACGTCACAGGTTATGACGTAACGAAACTAATTTTAACGCAATAACACTAGAGGGATAATTTTTTATTCCGATTTTCTTCTTTATTTTTGCTTTAGTCATCTGGTACATCACATGTGTAACATAGCTACATTTGCTGGAACAAAATTACGGCTCCAATTTGGGGATTTTTCTCAAGGGGGGATCCCATATTTTACAGAGGTATTTTTCATATTCAAAAATGCCATATTTCATTTAATTTTTGTGATATGGACAAACTTTTTTCAGGTTTCAACTCCCCTTGATGTGCTCTTTCGAACACATTGTAAAAAATATGCATATTAAAAACTTCAAAAGTGGCAAAAAACATGACGTCATCACTGTGACGTCACAACTTTGACATTTACTGACATTTTTCACGTAAATATAATTGGCAATAGATCTCCTGCTCATCTTCCAAGTTTGGTTTAGAAAGAGTCAATACTCTTTAAGTAATGCGAATAATGTTAAATACCCAAGAACTGACGAAACATTTGGGGGGGGGGGGGGGGGGGTTGGTTTGGCCCCTACGTGAACAGAAAACTACATCGGCAAGATCCCAGGCAATATTAGAATAACAGAGCTACAGAAGACCGTCCTCCTTGGAACTACTCACATACTTAGGAGGACTCTATCCATCAAGTAATCCAGCAGACTTATGACTGCCCTAGGCTCACGGATTGAGCTCGGCACTATAAGTTAAAAGCGGCAAGACTTTAAGGACTTACAATAATAACAATAACGATAACAACAATAACAATAACAATAACCATAACCATAACCATAACCGTAACCGTACGTCACCGTCACCGTCACCGTCACCGTCACCGTCACCGTCACCGTCACCGTCACCGTCACCGTCACCGTCACCGTCACCGTCACCGTCACCGTCAGCGTCACCGTCAGCGTCACCGTCAGCGTCACCGTCACCGTCACCGTCAGCGTCAGCGTCAGCGTTAGCGTCACCGTCACCGTCACCGTCACCGTCACCGTCACCGTCACCGTCACCGTCAGCGTCAGCGTCAGCGTCACCGTCACCGTCACCGTCACCGTCACCGTCACCGTCACCGTCACCATAACCATAACCATAACAATAACAATAATAATAACGTTTACGTTGACACCTATTGCTTAAATAATGTCAACGCTGTATATGTGACAAAGGAGTCGAAGCTGATGTTGTGAAAAAAAAACAGATGAGTAAAGAAGACAGCATTGTTTTCCTAGTCGTGATGATATATTTCTTTTCGCTTAGACTCGGAGACGATCTCTTTTCAGAAAATTTTTAACAGCCGTTGGAGGCCGGTAGTGACGAAATCAGGTGTTCCGTAGATTTCTAAATGCAACGTAAAATGAGGCACTAATTAAATTGAACATGAACATGCTTTACCCAGCGGCTTTATCCAGCCAGTCTTTCAGGTAGAGTATCTCTTTTTTATACCTTTATTTGCAAAAAGAGATAAGTATATTGAAAAAGAACATAACTGTATGTCGCTGCTCGTAGGATTTAGTTTAGTGTCCAGGCTTTTCAGTTATTAGAAAGGTTAAGCATGACGTTAACGACAGACGACAAACGGCAAAGATAATTTCTGATTTTGAGTTCTTTTCTTTTAATCCCTAAAAAAAGCACACAAAAATGGAATAACGTCTCCTACTATTCATTGCAAAAACAAATAATTTCACCCTACTGTACTCACAGCTGAAGAGAGACGGCAAAAGTTTCAGTTTTGCCGTTTGCCGTTTGCCGTGAACGTCATGCTCAGCCTCTCTATTAATTTATAAGTCGAAATCCACGTCTGTTTTAGCTCATGGTATCAGAAAGATTGGTTGTTTCCAATGGGATATCCGTTTAGTTTAAACTTGAAGTAATTTCTAAGAGATGGTGGCCGTTTAAACTACTTAAAAAGTAGTTATTATCCATCCTTTATCCGATAATCAACACTACAGAGACATTTCGCAGCGCGACCACCTAATTGCTCAATCGAGTCCTGCGAAAGTTCTAACCAGATCAATCCAGTTCAAAATATGTGAAGTAACGGCCTGTTCGCACTACGTGAAATTTTGTTTGATTTGCCAAAAAAATCTGTCAACACGCAGCCATTTCTAGTGCGAACGATTTTTTGAACCCACCAAAATTTTTGCAGGCGCAACGAAACTTCAAATTTTGTCAGGCGAGAAAATCCTTTGTTCCTTGACATCCATCCGTCATTGGGTCATCAAATTTCGCAACATATGGATTACGAAGCGAACGTGACCGTATGACTTCCCACTATTTTAATTGAGCTAGATGGATCCGCACAGAAGCAACATCGATCCATGGTACTTCAATTATTATGGCTCGCAATGCTACCAAGATCAAGATCAGGGTAATCAAAGTTATTACGATTCCCAAATCGCTACGCAACAGCAGTACTTCTTACAGTTTCCAGCGCAGCAAACTCGAGCGGATTCACAATGCATCCACACCCGCTGAACACAACATCCACAATCGTAACATCCACTGAAGATCAGACGACTGCTGCAGCTACTGGAAGCACAGAAAACACGAAAACGGGAACAAAGAGAAAAAACGCCAAGTATGGAACCTTCCCCTTTAAGACATGTCACGACATCATGATGGTAAATTGATCAAATTACTAACTGACATCCGTCATTAAGAAAAATTCGCATCTTCATGTGCGAACAGGATTACGAAAACAAAAAAATTGTGATTACAAAATTTTCACTTTCTTTACAAACGCTAAACTCAAATTTTTATCTTAGTGCGAACAGGGCCTAAATGAAAAGGTTTGCTAATAATGAACTTAGGGCTGGTTCACACTTTGACATAAACATAAGCATAAGCATAAGCACAGGGAATGGAACTTTTTCCATTTTCTTATGCTTATGTTGTGAATAATCGAGTGTGAACCGGGCATACATAAGCATAAGCTTAAGCAAAAAGAGTTTTCTTGTCAGCGGAATACACAAAAATAAAATCCAGACCTCCTCTGTCAGAATCTGTCAGCTGAAAACATGGCGAAGCTACTGATTTTCCAAACACTATTTGCATACGTTTCGCCTGAATCGATGAGAGCACGGATGCTCTCGAATTAATATGTTGTTTTCTATTATTTTGAGCAGTTTATTGCAAATGTTACCCCATGTTTTCTACGAGCCGTACAGTTCTCATTCGGCTTGCTATGTATGGCTTTGCTTGTTCTTAAAAATGAATGCTAGTTTCTTAATACGCTGCTGTCTGATCTGGAAGCGTAAACAACATACATTTGTGAGATTTGGTCAGATCAAGTCCCTCCTCAAGCTTTCGAAACGCTTGTCCAGGTTTAAATCTTTCAAATCGAAGCAATGCGAAAATAAACTGTAGAATGTTGTGAGCTGTGTAACCGCTCCTCCAGTAGTTTTCCGGTAGTTCAGTCGGATGAAACACGTTGTCAGTCGCTTGAATTAAAATAGAGTTGCGTTCTCGAGTTTTTGCTGGTTTATTGGCTCTAGAATATTACACTGGTGACGAGGTACGGTCAAAACCATGGCATTGATCGGAAAAATCGAGGAATACAACGAGAACGACAGCTGGATTGAGTACACCGAACGGCTCGAGCAGTATTTCGCGGCCAATGAGATTACGGAGAACAACGACAAGTCAAGTCGTTCGTAGAGCTGGTTGATTTGGTAAAGAATCATTTGAATCCTAGACCATCATCTATCGTGTATCGCTTTAAGTTTAACAACCGCTTTTGTCAGCAGGGGGAAACAATACAACAGTACGTCGCCGAACTGAGGAATTTATCGGCGCACTGCGACTTTGGCGACCAACTGGAGAAAATGCTGCGCGATCCACTGGTTTGCGGATTGAACGACGAACGGATACAGCGGAGATTGCTTGCTGAAAATCAACTAGAGTTCAAGAAGGCGATGGAATTAGCCACCGCCATGGAAATTGCCGACAGGAATACACGTGATCTGATTGCTGGAAATCTGAGTGAGAAACCCGAAGAATCGCAAGTTCACCGTGTGACCCAAGACCCACCGAAACAGTCACCAAGGGGTCCGAAAAGGTCGACAAAAGAATGTTATCGTTGTGGAGGTCAATTCTACGTCCTGATAAGTGCAGGCATAAAGACGAAGAGTGCTTCAAATGCCGTAAGAAGGGTCACAAGGCAAGCCAATGTCTCGGTAAGCGTAAACCGGAGTTTCGAAAGAGCGGCAAATTTGGAAATACACATCACTTGGAGGCAGCAGACGAGTCGGGTGAGGAAGAATGCGAAGAATACACGATGTCTCACATAAACGCCGCGGAGAGAGAACCGTTTCGAGTCGAGCTACAGCTAAACGGAGTTCAGACGAGCATGGAAGTGGACACTGGCTCCGCGGCTACGATCATCAACGAAGAAACCTACAAGAGAATTATTGCAGGGAATCTGGTGAAGAACCGAAAGCAATTGAAAACTGCTAAAGTGAAGCTCCGAACGTACACAGGTGAATTAGTCAAGGTCATAGGAACTTTGAATGTTATTGTGAGGTATGAGAAACAAGAAGTGGAACTGCAAACACTCGTGGTGGAAGGATCTGGGCCTAACTTACTGGGAAGGGACTGGTTGAGAGTTCTGACACTCAATTGGAAGGAGTTGTTCAAAATGCAAGTTGTCAAAAACAAGCAAGAGTCTTCACTTGAAAAATTGGTTGACCGGTACTCAGAAGTGTTTAGAGAAGGACTTGGGACCTTCAAGGGCCCAAAGGCGAAAATTCATGTTGAATCAGAGGCAGAACCAAAATTCTTGAAGGCGAGACCAGTGCCATATGCTACGACAGGGAAGATGGAGGCTGAACTCAAGAGGCTACAAGATGAGGGAGCCATTGAACCGGTTCAGTTCTCGGAATGGGCTGCTCCCATTGTACCTATTCTGAAACGAGACGACTTAATTCGCATCTGCGGAAACTACAAAACAATTGTCAATCAAGTGTCAAAACTGGACAGTTATCCTATCCCGAAGGTTGAAGACCTCCTGGCGACACTAGGTGGAGGTGAAAAATTGGACATGAGCCAAGCTTACCAGCAGCTTCTTTTGGATGATGAATCTAAACAGTACACCACCATTAACACACACAAGAGGTTGTTCCACTACAACCGCCTACCATACGGGATATCGTCAGCACCAGGAATATTTCAGCGGAACATGGAGAATCTACTGCAGAACATTCGTTATGTAATCGTCCGGGTGGACGATATCCTAGTGTCCGGAGCCTGCGATGAAGATCACTTAAACAACCTGGAAAAAGTCTTGAAACGACTAGCAAGTGCTGGCTTACGACCTCGGAAAAACAAGTGTGTGTTCATGGAACCTCAAGTAACCTACCTGGGTCACAAGGTCAGCAAACAAGGTATTCAACCATTGGATGACAAGGTCGAAGCGATCACCAATGCACCAGCGCCCGAGAATGTGTCGGAACTCAAATCGTACCTAGGCATGATTAACTACTACCAGAAATTCCTGCCTAACCTGTCGAGCGTGTTGGCTCCATTGCATGATTACTACTACGTAGTAAAGAGACCCGCTGGCATTGGGGTAAAGAGCAGATGCAGGCTTTCCAGAAGTCTAAGGATTTCCTGAAGTCCTCTAGACTCGTTGTCCATTATGATAGTCAGAAGAACTTAACCTTGGGAGCTGTTCTCTCGCATTGAATGGATGATGGCTCAGAACACCCAATCGCATATGCTTCCAGGACACTGTCCAATACAGAAAGAAATTATTCCAATCTCGAGAGAGAAGCACTTTTCCTGGTATTTGGTGTGAAGAAATTTCACCAGTACATTTACGGCAGACATTTTAGTCTATTGACTGATCACAAACCATTGGAATCATTGTTCAATGAGAGGAAGGCCACTCCTCCTATGGCAGCAGCTAGAATTCAGCGTTGGGCCTTGACTCTAGCTGCATACAACTACTCCATTGAGTACAAACCAGGACCAGAACATGCCAATGCTGATGCCCTCAGCCGACTACCCTTGCGGGTTAGTCCTTCAACTACACCTTTGCCTGCAGAAACTGTGTTTGCAATGGAACTCCTCAATTCAACACCAGTGAGTGTGAATGAGATCAGAACCGGAACCAGATGTGATCCAATACTGTCACAAGTAATCAAGTTCGTTCAGCATGGTTGGCCTAATCACAACTCAGATGAAGTATCGAAGCCCTACTTCACTAGGAAAGATGAATTAAGTGTTCAAGATGCATGTTTGCTGTGGGGCAATCGAGTAGTGGTCCCCCCTAAGGAAAGAGCAAGAGTGGTAGAAGAGTTACATGAGACACACCTTGGAATTTGCCGTATGAAGGCGTGGGCGAGAAGTTATGTGTGGTGGCCAAAAATGGATGCAGACATAGAGCAGAAGGTTTACCAGTGCAGTCCCTGCCAGGAAAACAGGAAGTCACTGCCAGAAGCCCCTCTACATCCCTGGGAATAGCTTCATAAACCCTGGGTTCGACTCCACCTAGACTATGCGGGTCTGTTCCTTGGAAAAATGTTTCTCATTGTGATGGATGCCCACTCCAAGTGGATGGTGGCGTTTCGATTGAATACGTCAACTTCAAGTACTACCATTGAGAAATTGAGAATCGCTTTCGCGACACACGGCCTACTGGAAATTGTCGTCACAGACAATGGCAGCAACTTTGCGAGCAAAGAGTTTGGAGATTTCCTCAAACAGAACGGGATCCGTCACATCAGAAAAGCACCCTACCACCCAGCGTCTAACGGACTGGCTGAGAGAGCGGTACAAACATTCAAGGAGGGAATGAAGAAGATGAGTGGAGGAAGTGTGGAGGCACGAGTTTCAGAATTTCTAGCTCGTTACAGAACTACCCCGCAGACTTCAACAGGAGTGTCCCCTGCAGAATTACTTCTAGGAAGGAAACCCAGATCAAGACTAGACCTAGTCTACCCGGAAATCGGAAGGAAAGTGCGACAAAGCCAAGCTTCTCAGAAACAGGCACATGACTGGCACGGTAAGTAACGCTCCATGCAGGAAGGGGAAGCAGTTTACGCAAGCAACTTCCGAAGAGGACCAAGGTGGTTACCTGGAATCTTGAAAGAGTCAACGGGTCCAACTTCCTTCGCAGTTCAGCTAGAAGATGACCGACTCTTGAGACGTCACCAAGACCACCTTATACAGCGATCCTGCGTTCCCCAAGCGCCTGTTGCTGATCAAGAGGTTCCAGCAGACCCAATTCCAGCATCGCCGGCAGCTGAACAGCCAGAATTGCAGTGGGAAGAAACCCCAAGGGAGCCAGCTGTTCCTGTGCAATCAACTACCCAAGGAATTCCAGAGAAGCGTTACCCTACTAGGAACAGACACGCCCCTCGATACTCGGTTGATTTTGTTATTAAGTGACTTTTTAGGTTATTAGGACAGAGACACTTAAGAACTGCAAGCTACGTTTTGTCGTTGATTTATTGTACTAGTTTTCATGGCTTAGTGGAGGAGTGTAGAATGTTGTGAGCTGTGTAACCAATCCTCCAGTAGTTTTCCAGTAGTTCAGTCGGATGAAACACGTTGTCAGTCGCTTCAATAAAAATAGAGTTGCGTTCTCGACTTTTGGCTGGTTTATTGGCTCTAGAATATTACATAAACTAATGAACACATGCAGTCCACCTTACGTGTTCTACAAAAAAAAAAAAAAATTAAATACCTTGCGCTGTGTTGTAAAGGCGGCGAAATACGAGAAACAAAAACCCCTACTTCGCATATCGCCGGTTTAAAGGTGGCGACGGCATGTATTCGATACAAAAACTCTCAACTTTGCGGATGTTTCGAGTTTTTCACCTTGTGTGATCAACTTGTTGTTGCGAATAGTAGACAGTGACATTAACATCCGCCCACTAATTTCTTCATGTTTCGTTATGGTCTTGTTACGTTGTTAGTCATTTCTCTTGAGTAATAGAAAATAATATAGGGAGAAAGCTGTAAAGAAGCGATTTTCATCATTTTTATTAAAACCATCGAAAAAAAGTGGTTTTATTTCATATACATAATGCATTGCAGGAAGCACCATTAGTCTAAAAGCATTACATTAGGCAACTTAACTTATTCGTTGTTTAAGTCTCGGACGTACGGGCCAACTCACACCCCCATTGCGGTACAAGTGAGGAGGGGGCGGATGGAAACCCTCCCATGGGTTTTCGCTCTGTTAAGGCACAGCGAAATAAATTAAATTTACATTGATCAGATAGCCCTGAGCTATCCTCGGAGACCCAGGAGCAGTTGGGTGGGGCAGGAGGAAATTAATCGGGCAAAAAAAAAAAAAAAAAATTAAGCGTCGCAGGCTTACTAGTAAGGCTGGAAAAGCCCCTGGGAACCGACTCTTACCAGACCATTTCCAAACGGCTCTGCCAATGCTGCCTTCTGATTGGGCAGAAAAAGTCTATGTATTATTCTGCCCAATCGGCGAACAGCAGCTTCTGAGGTACTTGAGGTACATTGTTGCATCGGCTATACTTCTCTTGATCATATTTGCGAGGGAAACTTTCATTTTAATTTACTTCAGAGAGCCATAGATATTCGGAAAATCATTTCGGATGTTATTAAGAGCCGACCTCTGTAAATTTCAACTATGACCATTTGGACCGGAAAAAAAATCAAATTCCTCAAGCTTTCTCAGATGAATGGTCTAGATAGGTGATTCACAAAAATATAACTTTCAGTTCAATTCGATTCGTATTTTAGCGCTGGGGCCACCATCTTGGTTTTGCCACTCTGAGAGGGCTTTCAGCGGCCATTTTAGGGCACATTTTTAACAATTTGCCATACAAAGAAAACGATATAAATCCGGGTAAAAACCCTTTATTCGAGACAAGCAAATGTTTCTTGTTACATTGAGAGGCTGTTTTTGCAATTTGATCATCACCTGATTTTTTTTTTAGAATTACAAATTTCTTCCCTTTCGGACTACTCATAAAGCGCCATAAAAAAGGCGACGTTGAAAGGAAAATATCGCCCAAGGTACATTACTTGAGATCCCAAAACTACCCTCCACTTAAAGAGCAATGTCTCACCTGTAAAAACATGCAATAAAATTTTGGGGCAGTTAAAACTGTAAAATGTTAGAAGAAGAAGTTTAAGCTGTGCTTTTGTAAACAAAGAGCGCCGTCCTAATTAGCATAATAACGTGAAAATAACGATGCACAAAGAAAATAACGATATATTCCACTTACCTCGCGACATGTCGACAACTGGATGTTCCACGATGCCTCATGTTATATTTCCAGTATGTTTCAGCCACATTTTCGGTGATTAGTGTACGAAATCACTCTCAGACATCGCCACGGTTAAGCAGATTTCAACTCTCCGAAGCCCGCTTCATAACATCTATCAATATTATTTGTCTTTCGTCTCATAAGCCGCCGTTTACAAGAAGTTTAACAATTTGCTGAGATTCTAACCATAGTTAGGATAGGAGACTGGTTAGGAAACTCGGCGGACTTCAAAGAAATATGTCTTTGTTTACGATTTTCAACGTCACGTGACATTGACCCTGCACACAATATTTCAAGATGGCGTCCGGTTTCCAAGGTTATATAGCGTGTCTTCAGCTTAGCGTGTTTTAAATCGTTTTCGGACTTGCTGAGTTACCAGATTCGAAAGAAAACTTGCTTATGAGTTGTTCTACGAGATGCCTGGCGATAATTGTGCGGTTTGGGGCTGCGGATCGTGCCGGAGAACGAATATTCAAGCTACCAGCAGCGAAAGATCCAAAGCACAAGACGTGGAGGGAAGCATGGCTTGGCGAGATTACGAAGACCCGTGAGAAGAACGCCGAGTTTCAGAGGTTGATAGACAACGACGCAGTATTTACTTGCGAGAAACACTTCAAACCTGCCGAGATAGATACATGTAAGTAGCCGTACGCGTATAAAAAAAGTATATAAACTTCAGCTTACATAGTTTGGTCCTATAAGAAGCGTTTGAAACTCGTGTGTAGTGATTTCTGTTGTTGCGAGCTGTGGTGTTCGGAGATTCTGTCTCTATTTGACAACTCCTCGATAACTAGCAATTAAACATCTATGAAGGACAGTCTCTCTTTCATCACCGGTGCAAACTTCAGGAGCCTTGAAATCAATGTCACGCTGTCCCTGTCGATTTTGTGAACTGCACGACTGTTTTGCCATTTATTTTGTGGAGTCCTTGCCATTAATTTCAAGTGAGATTTTGACTATTCTTTCCTTTAACTTCTTTCAGTTGAATCTGTGAAGATGACCAAAAAGAAAGTTACGTTTGGGGCGCTTCCTACGGAAAACATGCCCAAGAAAAGCCACGAGACTCCTAAACCTCCTTCACGACCAGCCGGAGAAATTGTGAAAGATGTTCCTACTTCAATCGACAACAGGAAATATTACACAGGGCTTAAAGATGTGTGCAAAAGGATCAAGGCTTTGAAAACCATCGGTGACTGGGTAGTGGAAGAACGCATTGACAGAGTTATTTTACGAAAGATGAAGGATTGTTTTCAGCTGCCAGAATTTGAACTGATCATTGATGACAGTCTTGGATGCACTATTGCAGTTGATGGATGGTTCTTACCAGACGATCATGAACTCTATACAACTAGTCTAAGGTCTATGAACAATGCGACGGTCTCTGATCTAATAAGAGATATAGAATGTCAACTTATTTGTCCTGGAGTGAACCCCAAAGAATTAACTGGTCAAGTAACTCCGCATGTTATTCCAAAGATTGTGGATTCCTTGTACAGTGGTGATGAAGGTGGTTGTGATGTTGTAAGATAGCTTTAGATAAGGCTCAAATACTCAACGCAACGTTAAACACTGTCAACACAACGTCCGACATAAGCCAACTCACATGTTCGCGAGATGTGGGGCGGCCCACGAAAACGTAAGGGACTCCACAGAGGGGTACCCACAAGTTAATATTACAACATCTCCCCTCTAACAGGATTCAATGAGTCTCTGGGGCTTTTTAACTTGTCGCCCGGATCTGGTTGTAATAGGTGATCGTTCTGCATTTCTTAGTCCTTCTGCTGATTCCACTGGTTCTGGTGCTGAATCCTTTATAGAAGGTGATGATGGACATATTGGAGAGTCAGCACACTGGGGACTTGAAGGAGGATCATGCAGCCGTGATCTCATTGGATGATCATTTGCGACTGAGATTATCTGCCTTCGATTTCTTCTATAGACACACCCTCGTTCATCCTGTACTAAGTATGATCGTGGCAACACTTCTGCTTCACGCCATTCTCTATCTCTATTTGGCCGAATTCGCACCTTGTCCCCAGCTTCAAGTGGAGGCAGATCTCTACTCTGTTTGTCGTAATTCTTCTTAGAGACAAATTGACGTAGCCGCAGCGCTTTCACTACTCTATCAGGAACCACTGCCAGCGGTAATAAGAGACGTCGATGGGTTGGTATCATTGTGCGTGTGCGCCGACTCATCAGCAGCGGTGCAGGTGACACGCCGATATCTTCAAATGGAGTGTTGCGGTACTTCAACAGCCCTTCAAAAGGGTCTTTTTGGTCAGCTGCAGCCTTCTTCAAAATGCGCTTTGCTGTCTGTACTGCTCTCTCCGCTGCACCATTTGATTGGGGGTACTCTGGAGAGCTCGTTGTGTGGCAAAAACCCCAATCTTCAGCAAATTGCTTGAACTCATGAGTGCTGTCGAATAGATTCCTGGTATTGCTGTATTGGGAACCATTATCGCTCACAACCTTATCCGGGACTCCAAACCTTGCAAATATTTTCTTCAGGTTGTTCATGACACAGGTGGCAGTGTTCTGACGCAGTAATTCAATTTCAAAGTATTTTGAATAGAAGTCAGTGACCAACAAGTATGTTTGGCCTCCATATTCAAACAAGTCCGTCCCGACTACCTGCCAAGGCAATCCAGGGATGTCATGTGGATACAATGACTCTCTTTGTTGTCGGTTGCGGAAGGCATTACAAATTGAACAGGAGCTGAATCACGATTCACGAGATAAAAAAAAATAATCATTTCACATTCCATGGACCACGATGTCTTTGATCTGGGCTGTCATTGAGGGCCAGAAGACGTAATCTCTGGCAAAGGTAAGGCTCTTACTTTCTCCCATATGAGCTCCATGGATTTCATCCAGCACCTCAGCCCTCAGTGGTCTTGGGACGACTATTCGGTCTGATTTAAACAGCAATCCATCCTCCACACTCAGCTCTTCCTTAAAACTCCAGTACGCTCTAGCAAGCTCATCAACCTGTTCTTTCTCAGACGGCCACCCTTTCAAGACATACTCCATCACTATTCTCGAGGTTTCGTCAATGCTGGAGGTCTCCTTAAGTCTCTTCAGTGTGCTGCTTTCAAATCCGAGCTCCTCAATAAGATTGATTCCAATTACATCTTCTGGTTCTCTGACTGGCTCCGTATCACTGAGAGGTGCTCTGCTAAGACAGTCTGAGATGACTTGCTTTTTTCCAGGGACATATCGCACATCAAGATCATACTTGGTAAGTTTCAATAGCATCCTTTGTAGCCTGGGGGGAGCATCATTCAGAGACTTGCGGAAGATAGACTCTAAGGGTTTGTGATCTGTCTCTACAATTACTCTGCGCCCATATACATAGGTGTGAAATTTCTGTGCGCCCCAGACGATTGCAAGCAGCTCTCTCTCGATGTTTGCATACCTTTTCTCACAGTTAGTTAGTGTTTTGGATCCGAATGCAACCGGCTTGCCGTCCTGTAGGATCACTGCACCAAGGCCTTTACTACTTGCATCTACATTTAGTACTGTTTCCTTGCTGTTGTCAAAATAAGCTAGTGCAGGTGCACTCGTGATGACTGATTTCAGATTGTCGAAGGCCTCTCGTTGTGCCTTTTCCCAAACAAATGCTGCATCTTTTTAGGTAAGTTGCGATATGGGTTCTTGTATGTCAGCCTTGTGCTTGATGAATTTGTCCAGGTAATTCACAGTTCCTAGTATGCGAAGTACACCTTCTTTGTCTTCTGGGGGTGGCATCTCATTAATGGCTCTGATCTTCTCCGGATCTTGTTTCAAACCTTCAGATGAGAACAGGTGTCCAACATAGCTTACTTCTGGTACTCTAAGCTTCACCTTTTTAGGGTTGAACTTCATTCCTACCTCCCTGCTCTTGTCAAGTACTCTTCTCAATTTGTCATCAACTTCAAGCTGATCTTTACCATGTATCAGGAAATCATCCACTATGATTTCAACAGGAACCCCTTCAAACAGTCTGTCCATCTCCCTTTGGTAGATTTCAGGGGCTGGTGAGATACCAAAAGGGAGTCTTGTAAATCGGTATCGCCCCCACGGTGTGTTAAAAGTCAAGAGCTTGGAACTCTCCTCATCTACGGGGAGTTGCAGTATCCACTGCATGCATCAAGTGATGTGAAACTCTTTGCACCTGAAAGTCGGTTTGCAACTTCTTCTACGGTAACCATTGGATAATGGGGTCTTTTCAGGGCCTTGTTAAGATCTCTTGGGTCAATACAAATTCTGACATCATCCTTTGACAGTGGAGTGTCCTTTCTTTTATCCTTCACCTTTCTTTTGTCAATAACTAGCATTGATGAGACCCACGACGTAGGCTCATCCTCTTTCACGATAATACCATCTTCTTCTATCTCTTTGAGTTTCTCTCGTGCTGGCTCCAGCATAGCAACTGGAATTTTCCTGGGAGGGTGAACAACTGGGGTTACTGAAGCATCAACTTCCAGATGTACTTTGTTTGGAAGTGTGCCGGGTTTGTCACTGAAACAATCTGGGTACTCCCTCAATATTGGGTCCTTCTGGAAGATGGTCTGGTCTCCACGTGCTCTTGGCGTATCCGGCATGGCTGGATTAGGTACTGGTGTATCTATCAGTTGGAGATTCATAAACTGAAGGACTTCTAAATCCAAGCAGGCATCACATCCCAATAAGGGTGTAAAGTTCCCGTCAACAACAAGGTACAACAGGTTCATTTGACGATTCTTGTATTGAGTTTGAAGGCGTACACAGCCTCTTGGATGAATGGGCTTAGTTGCAAGCCAGCCTTTCAAGGGTTGCTGAATATTTTGGAGAGGTTTTTTGGAGATTTTCTTGTACAGATGAAAGGGTATGACGGTAGCCTCTGCACCTGTGTCTGCTTTTACTTCAACATTCTGTCCTTCAATCTTAAGAGTGATAAGGCTCTTTGTTGATTTCCTGGAATCGGAAACACTGTCCAGTTCAATAGATCCAAAATAGGTATGTACCTCCTTATTCATATTCTGAGTGTCTAGGTCTGGTGGACTTTCTTGTTGCACTAAATCAACTTTCGAACCTTCTTTTACATTCCCTGGACACACTTGGGCAAAATGACCTTCTTTCTTACACTTTAAGCACTGTTTTCCAAATGCGGGACAACGGGATGGTCGAGTAAATGGGTGCTTGTAACCACAAAACTTACAAGAACGAACAGCTGTCTTGTCAGCTTCTCTTGACTTTCTAACAGGCTGAATTCCTAATGAATGCTCAGTTCCAGCACTCGCTTGAATGTTGAACTTGAACTTTTGTAATTCTGAGGCTTCAAAGGTACGACAATAATCATGAGCCTTCTGCAGGGTTAGATCAGGTTTCTTTAGCAGTTCCCCTCTCAGCTCATCAGATAATACACCTCCCACAATTCGATCTCTTATTAGCAAATCTCGCAGTTCGCCGAATTCACATGTTCGCGACAACCGTTTCAGTTCGCTGACAAAGTTATCAACTCGCTCTCCCTCTTTCTGGTTACGCTTATTAAACACTAACCTCTCATAAATGACATTCCTTGCTCCCTCACAGAGTGCCTTAACTTTGCTGCAAACATCCGGATAACATTCTTTGTCTTCTCCAGCATTGTAAACAAAATGACTATATCCTTCAATCGCTTCGGGTCCAGCACAGTGAAGTAACATGTTTACCTTCAATTTGTCCGGTTTGTCATCTTTGCTTTTCGCCACAAGATAAATTTCAAACTGCATTAAAAACTTTCTCCAGTAGTCCGCTGCGTTTGCATCGAGCACCAAAGGACCTGGAGTTCTCGTATCTCGCTCAGCCATCGCGGTTT
>NW_028301552.1:18987500-19022500 GCF_042242905.1 Orbicella faveolata
ATTAAAGAACGAGTGTACGTAGTCAGAGGGGCATCCGAGCTGCTTCTTGGGGTACCTGCCATCCGAAGTCTTGGCCTTATCCATGAAATCTCCGGGACGTACAGTGTCAAAGCTGTCAATCAGATGCCTGATAACCATCCACTCCGATCAGGGACGAAGGAGGACACACTGTCAAGCAGTACCCGACGCTCTTTCAAGGCCTTGGCAAACTGGAGGGTGAGCATACAATTCATCTGAAGGAAGGGGCCACACCCTTTTGTCTGACCACTCCCAGGCGAATACCACTGCCACTAATGAAGAAAGTGCAGGAGGAGATCAAACGTATGGAGCAACTGGACGTTATTGAACCAATAGACGAGCCGACAGAATGGTGTTCGCCGATTGTGGTAGTGCCAAAGGCCGACGGAAGGGTAAGGATATGTGTTGACCTTACAAGGCTTAACCAAGCAGTCCGCAGAGAAGTCTATCAAATGCCAACAGTTGAAGAGACACTGGGAAGCCTCACAGAAGGATCAGTATTCTCCAAACTCGATGCTAACTCAGGGTTTCACCAGATAGTCCTAAACCCAGAAAGTGCCAAGCTAACTACCTTTATTACGCCCTTTGGCGGTTACATGTTCAAGCGTCTTCCCTTTGGCATATCATCGGCTCCCGAATATTTCCAGAAGAGGATGGATAAAGAACTCTCTGGAATAGAGGGGGTCAAGTACCGCGTGGACGATATTCTAGTCATCGGGAGAAACCAAGCGGAACATGATCAGCGACTTAAGCAAGTCCTTGACAGGCTAGTGGAGAGGAAACTCACGCTCAACCTTGAGAAGTGTTTATTCTCTCAAACCAGGTTGCAATACTTGGGCCAAATCATTGACAGTGAAGGAATCAGGAAAGATCCCTCAAAGGTTAAAGCTATCACTGACATGGCAGAACCCCAGGACATTGCAAACCTGAGACGTTTCTTGGGATTGGTCAACCACCTAATGAAGTTCTGCCCAAACCTGGCTGAGAAGACGAAACCCTTAAGAGACTTGCTCAAGAAGGAGAGTGCTTGGGTATGGGGCCCAGCCCAACAAGAAGCCTTTTAACAGTTGAAAGCAGACATGGCATCCGAGCAAGTTATTGCACTGTACGATCCGGAAAAGGAGACCATGGTGTCATCGGATGCTAGCAGTTTTGGACTTGGTGCAGTCCTTATGCAGAAGCAGCCATCCGGCGAGATGAGGCCAGTGGCCTATGCTAGCAGATCAATGACCGAGACAGAACGTCGTTATGCCCAAATCGACAAAGAGGCTTTGGCTATCACATGGGCACTTGAACACTGGGCAGAATTCTTGATCGGAATGAGATTTAAAGTAGAAACAGATCACAAGTCATTGATTCCGTTGTTTTCCACTAAGTTGATAGACGAGCTTTCAGTGCGCATACAACACTTCAGGATGAGACTTTTGAGGTTTGAGTTTGCCATCGCGCATATTCCTGGTAAACTCCTGTATACAGCTGATTCATTGTCTCGTTCCCCGCACGAAAGTAAAGCCCATGAGTCTAAGTCATGGAACGACCTACATTACGAAGTTGAGGGCTATGTGAATGCTGTACTAGTGACTTTACCTGCCTCAGACCAGCGGTTAAATGAGAAACGTTCTGAGCTGAAAAACGATGACACACTCAAAACTGTGATGCAGTATGTACAGAATGGGTGGCCTGAAGAGAAACGAAGAGTCCATGGACCAGTAGCTAAATACTGGAGTGAACGCGGCAACATCTCCCTCCACAGCGGGCTACTCCTGAGAGGACGACGAGTCATTATACCTCCAAGGTTAAGAGCGGATGTATTGAGACGTCTGCATGATGGTCATCAAGGGATTACCAAAACACGTGCGAAAGCGGCCTCCTTGGTGTGGTGGCCTGGAATCTCCCAAGACATCATTGTGCTAGCTGTAGGAATGGCCGTACCGTATTTAAGCATGTTGCGTTAATGTCTGTTGTCTTGGTACCCTTCCGGACATAACAATGACTTCATATGCTTGCAATGTGCGAGCATAGTATCAGCCACTTCAATTGCTAGCAATGTAGCTGCATTTCGGGATAACCCTCCAAAAAAGCTTGTAGATTTCAGTGGAATCTGGGCATAATATTTCTCATAAAACTTTTCTCTGTCTCCATTCTTTAAGTATCCATCAAACAGTATTTTAAACACGGAAAATTCCTCAGTTTCAGTAAGCTGTCCGTACTCATAGCGCTTGAATTCGTCTCGTAAGTCAGGGTGGAAGA
This sequence comes from Orbicella faveolata, assembly GCF_042242905.1. Lineage (NCBI taxonomy): Eukaryota > Metazoa > Cnidaria > Anthozoa > Scleractinia > Merulinidae > Orbicella > Orbicella faveolata. The sequence goes on from NW_028301552.1 coordinate 18,989,769, forward strand.
CTTCGTTTTCGTTAACTTTATTCACAGCAGCATTCACAATCTCAGCAAGAACCACTGGCGTTAAAGGCAACTGTTGTCGTTGATCGTTGTGTTTAGTGGTTCTGTGCCTACGGTAGCCTCCACTAGACTTGTATTTTTTCCCGCAGTCGCTACATACAATGACTGTCGATTGAACCTACAGTGGACACGGAAACACAAATAAATAAGGATAAGGAACCATAAAGTGTTTTGATAAGGTGAAGCATTTGGATAGTAAATCAAGACAACAACTATGACATTCTTTACTTACAACGCTGTAATTTAGAGCAAGGTTTCACAATAATGCCTGTACGTAAGGTAGCATAAGTTGCTTTGATTCCTTTTCATTGCAGAAACACTTACCGATTATCTTGAACAGACAAACTAGAGGTTGTTTATATAGCAAACGAGCTCGCGTTCCACTCCAGCCGAAACAAAAGCAGAGATTTTCTGGATTATTTTGTACTTAAATCACTTACTGAGCTTTCAAATTGCTTCTCCAAGTCTTCATCGCCTTCTAGGATATCCAAAATGGCTTCGAAATCTTCCCCGAAGAGGTAGAGATCGTTCATACTGTCCGCCATCTTGTTTTGGGTGTTTGGTTTTCTGTGGCTAAACTAGTAACTGGCTTTCCCAGAATGATTTGAACATGAGCTTCTGCTTGCAGGCATTTTGTAGGTTATGTTTGCAGGGTAAGTTGTGGGGGGGGGGGGGGGGTCGTATCTTAAAAAAAAAAAAGAGAGAGAAAAAAAGAAAACGATAGACAGTATCAGGTCAAAAGATTGTGATCTGTGTATCTTGATCAGCTTTAGTTTAGCCACAGAAATGCGTAAAATGGCTTTAATTTTGGTTACATTTTCACTTCCTACCCACCCTACCCCTACCCGTTGGAACGTGCATTTGTCATATGTAACGCAATCTGTGAAATAATGGCGGGTGCACAACAGATCAAAACAGAACTGAGCTTTAACGAGTTCTTGATGAGAATCCTCGATTAAGAGGAGAATTTTAAAGGCTGCTAACAGACTTCTGGGTCAGTTAGGATCTCAGCAAATTGTTTAACTTCTTGTAATCGGCGGCTTATGAGACGAAAGACAAATAATATTGATAGATGTTATGAAGCGGGCTTCGGAGAGTTGAAATCTGCTTAACCGTGGCGATGTCTGAAATGTGGCTGAAACATACTGGAAATATAACATGAGGCATCGTGGAACATCCAGTTGTCGACATGTCGCGAGGTAAGTGGAATATATCGTTATTTTCTTTGTGCATCGTTATTTTCACGTTATTATGCTAATTAGGACGGCGCTCTTTGTTTACAAAAGCACAGCTTAAACTTCTTCTTCTAACATTTTACAGTTTTAACTGCCCCAAAATTTTATTGCATGTTTTTACAGGTGAGACATTGCTCTTTAAGTGGAGGGTAGTTTTGGGATCTCAAGTAATGTACTTTGGGCGATATTTTCCTTTCAACGTCGCCTTTTTTATGGCGCTTCATGAGTAGTCCGAAAGGGAAGAAATTTGTAATTCTGTAAAAAAATAAGGTGATGATCAAATTGCCAAAACAGCCTCTCGATGTAACAAAAAACATTTGCTTGTCTCGCATAAAGGGTTTTTACCCGGATTTATATCGTTTTCTTTCCTTTACCAAAACAGCTGTATTTTTAAACTGATTTTAAACTGTTTTGAACGTATTTTGACGATTTAAACAGTATTTTGAAGTCACTATAGGGTATTTTTGTGCTTTTTTGTACAAAATTCAAAATTTTGCTTCTTGTTTGTAATGTAGTTCAAGTATAGTTAAAGCCTACTTCATGACATTGGAATGATTTTCACTCTGTTTTTAACGTAGTTTGAGCTCAAAACAGGGTTTAAATAGGGGATTTAAAATCTATTTTAATACTATGGCCACAAAAATTTCGTTCAAACAGTTCAAAAATTCTAGTTAAACCCTGTTTTGAAAGTTATGTTGGCAATGGCTGTAGGTTTAAAAAGTATTTTACAAATTTTCAGAGTTAAAAGAGTCTTTAAATAGGATATTTAAAATGTAGTTGACATGTCAAGAACATAAAATATGTTTTACATAGGAAGTTTAAAACCTATTTGAGATAGCAATTCATATTATAAGCTTTAAAATACAACCAAAACAGTCTGTTTTAAACATATTTTAAGTTTTAATCAGGCGAGTATACTATTTAAATAGTAGTTTTAAATAATGACAATAATGTCTATCTTAAAAACAGATTTTAAATACAGATTTTTGCACTATTTATAAATCTAGCCCAATGGAAATTTATAATTCAATCAACATAATTTGCATCCCCTTTTTGAAAACTGCTTTAGTGTGTAAGCTTTTAAGACTCTCAATATCAAAAATAATCAAAAATTTAGCCAAGCCAAAAACATGAATCTGTGGACAAACAAAATCTTTTCGCAAAATAGCACTCTCTTGCCGCCCTGCATGTACATGTATTCCTGTCTTTCTTTTTTTTCGAAGTATCAAACACTGTTTATAACCAAAATGGCAGGCAAAGACTGAACAACTCCAGGACCTCCCAGAGGAGTTTTTCGATAGGCGTTAAAGTAAATCCCAGTCTTCTCTAAAAGGACATGGTCACAGATGCCATGTTTGTTCACAAGTGAGGTTCAGGTTGAGAGCGTGTGCTAGGCCGCATGTACATGCACAATATATAAGTTCTATCAAAAGTGTCACCACTTTAAAAATTTACCAGAAGCAATCAAATCTCTGAGAGCAGCAACTAATAACTCAAGGAAAACTGATCCAAGTAATTGATTGACATTACTTATTACTGATTGGGACTACTCCTAATGGCAAAACATGCCATCACTCACAAAGTAGACCAGAATTAAGATCTCACAATCAAATCACAAAAAAATCACATCTACTCAATATTAAAAAGAAAATTTAAAGGTACATGTAACTAGCTTGCAGTAATTTGCAAATTATTGATTGTGGTCAGTCATCATGTACATGCTTCAAGATTACATAATTTACATACACGTAATTTTGGCAGAAAGTGTCCCACTCGCAGTGTGCACGTGAAAGATCTCAAAACAAATCACAAGAAATGACAACCACTGAATATGAAAAAGAAAATTGCTTGTAGTAATCAGCCAGTTATTTATTGTGGTCACTCATCATGGTATACATGCTTCAAGATCTTGCAAAAGTGCTGTCACTCACAAAGTACACCAAAATCAAGATCTCACAACCAAATTCCTTTTTTTTTGTTCTTTCAAACAATTCTTTTTTTCATGTTTGCCATACATGTATGAGCAGTTACAGTTTTCCAGATTTGACAGTCATTTAATTTTGAAGTCAAAAGTGGTTTGAACTAATATTTGTGTACAACAGTTTAGTCATTATTGTTAACAATGTAGGAAATCCATTTTTTTTTTGTCTAAACAGTTGTTAATGATAAAAGTTGTTGTTCCAGTCTGTTATGAGCAGACGTATGTTGAATTTAGTGGTTGGTTTCAATGACAGATGCTGTGACCAGGCTAATATTATGAGAGTCTGTGCTCTGATCTGTTAACAAGAGGCATTCACTACTAACATCACAGCAAGCTGGCAAAAAGTGCCGGTTCCACAATAATTGTGAATAATAATTATTATTGGATGAGGTTGAGCAAAATATCATGATTTGTCAGTGGCAAGCAGATCAATTATTTCCCGAAGCTGAAGGCTGAGGCAAATAATTGATCTGTGACCACCCAGTTTGGTTTCACATTTAAATCACTCTCTGACAGCTCAGGGAAGCAATCTGCCATTTAAATTATTTCACCTGAGAGCTTGGTTTCAATTACGCATGAGAGGAAACTTCAGTATTATTTGCAGCAAACACATTTACACGGCACTATGCATGAGCAGATCATTATTTGTAGGCAGTTATTTACAGGTCACTTGGTGGACTCTCAGCCAATGAAAAGGAAGACAAAATGCATCGAATGATAAAAAGATTTATTTTTCAGTTGTCAACAATAACATTTCAGAACACCTAGAGGCCTTTGCGCATTTGCTTGGATGCCATCTTGCAAACTAGAGCACAAGCTTCAAGATCTTGCAAACAACAACTACCAAACCAGGACTTGGAATATTTCATTATTAGTCATGTACATGAATCAATTGCATTATCCACTTACCCATTCATTCATGTCCTAGTGGGTTATTCTGTAAGTGGTTTTTTTTTTGTCTGTTTCTTGAAAATGTTACAAGCAAAAGCGAATAAAGAACCCTCATTGGACCACATAAAAACGCCTTGGTGGTAAATCACACTGGTTCCACAAATCTTTCCCAACTTAATTGTTTCATCTGCCTCAGTTTCTTGCAAAGAATGAAATACTTCAGCTACATGTAGTTTTCTGTGTTTTCATCCTTCTCTTATTACTTCGTCCTCTTGCCTTTCATTATTTTTTCTTCTTCTTGCCAGGTAATTTCTTCTTCCTGAACCTTTGTTGTGCTTAGCCATATTTTTTGGAAATATATCAACCTGCCACATAAATGTAGTGCATTCATCTAATCAAAAATTTGGTGAATTTGAACTACACTGAATGCTTGTCTATCCCCCGCTGAAGGTCAAAACTAACATGTGCATGGGGAGAAGTCCCTATCACTAGGCCCTTCAACCATTTTCCAGAGCCCCTTTGTGTGAATATCATTTTTGCCAAGAAATCTACATCCATAATATAGAAGAATGAAAATAATTAAAGTAAAATTAACGATAGAAACAATAGGGCGAATACAGGTTGAGTGACACCTAACGTCGCAACCAAAATACAAGGATTCTGTTCATGGCAGGCTTGATTCAAGCTTGGATTTCATGTGTTATAGCATGCAATTACTCAATACATGAACATGTGTACAACACATTCTCGCACGACAACAAAGTGCGATTCCATTCATTCGAATGTCCCAATTTTGTTCTTCGAGTATTCGGACCCAATTGTTCGATTAAGTTCGATTGATTTCGACAAAGTTCGTTTAATCGAACGTTCCATTTGGTACGTGACTAGTTACGTCTGGAGCAAAGCCATGCATCTAAGAGAAAGCTTCTTTTATGAATAAACATTTGGCGCATCCAAACAAGAAATCGTCAAGCATTACCCGCGTATGTGTCAATGTAAAATACCTGAAAATACGCTTGAAAAAGTTACGAAGGTTGTAAACATAAAAATGAAGTTTAAGCAGATAAAATAAACAGATACCGTACCGTTAAAAATCCTGGGCTAAGAACTATATCCAATGTGGCGATCGATGCGTTCCTCTTGCTTCGTTTTGGCGGTCGTAACTTTTGGCGCAAACGGATTTTCCGGTCGATTTTCCGCTGACCCGCCGGTGCAATAATCTGATGCGAGCATTTTGGTCAGCTGTGATTGCATGAAAGATCATGTGAGTGACCACGTGACTTGCTTCCATTTCAAAATTGCTGTGTGTAAAACGGAGGTTTCGTTCCAGTCGTTTAAAACCAGTGCAACAGTTCATTTGTTTGGTTTTTTTTTTACCTTTTACTGGACGAAAAGTTAAGGGACCGAACCGAATCATATGACTCGTGGGTGCAGCGACCATGATTTATCTTTCTGATAGACTTCAACATGGTAATGTCTCAAGGAAATGGAGGTAAGCCGACCATCTTCTGTCTTGGTGTGTCTTTCATTCGAAAAGATGCATGCACATGTAAGTACATGTAACATATCTGTAACCACATCAGCTGTTTTATCGAATTAGATGATTGCCTGTGAAACATAGATCTGAATTTTGAATTGTTCTTCGTCCAGTCTACATAATTAGGTACTGTTCTATATACATGTATGATCGGTTATATGGCAGTTATGTGTTTGCAACTGTGTATGCCATTTTTGTGCAGCCGTAAATTACTCATCCATTGTGATCATTTTACTATCTTGACATGGCATAAACTGATCGATCTCTTCGTAGGGAGATTAAAGTGCGAGCTGTGGAAGTTGAATCAAACAGTTTGTTTTTCTTCAAGTGGAAAGGCAACTTTATAGACTTAACATGATAACAAAACATACATGGAGGCTAAAATATTAAACCCTGCAATAACTAAACAATGCAGTAAATAATTTTGTTTTTATTTTCAGCTTTGAGAAACAGGAGATGGAGAGTGGTGCTACCCTTTTAGGGCCAAACTCTCTGTGAGTCTGATAGGGGTCTTTCAACTGCCTTCCGGTTACAAAGTTATTGCTGCAATTCTGCAATCGTTGGTAAATTTTTAAAGGAGGAAATAACTAAATTTAGGGTTAGAAAGGAAGCTATATGTAGTTACTACAGTCATGCCACATCAGTGAAAGTACAGTTGTTTCCTGTTGGAAGTGAATGAACCTTACAACTTGATGGGATAATTTTTGTTAACTTGTAAATAATAATATTATCGATCATATATTACATACACTGCGGCTACAAAGTTTATTTCAAGGGGAACATGGTATGCATTAATTAATTCTTTCATGACGGAATACTGTAGTTTTTGTAAAACTTTACCTCAAATTGCACATGACCTTAACTTGTGACAGCTTGGGTTCCCTATAACTTACTGCAAGTGGTTTTGGTTTTTTAAGCTTCATCTTGCCAGGGCGGGAAAAAAAAATGAAATCTAGCTGCCCAGTGGGCCAGTATATTTTAGTTTTCAGTTGGCTCCACTAAAATATTACTAATGCCCAATGGGCACATAGGGTTCATACCTTATCAACTACATCATTTACTAGTTGCTGTCTATATTCAGTGATAGACTATAACAAAATGAGTTTACTGGCACTATGAAACTAGGTGAAAGAAACTACCAACAGTGACAATTGTGTCAGATAAAAAGTATGCTTGGATTTTAAATTAATCCATGCTTTCAACTCACTGTTTTGCTCATCTTGCAGTCTTAAGTTTTGAAATAGGCTTTGATTGGAATTTATCATTCACAAGATTATATGTACTGAGGCTAATTTCACTTGCCCACCTGACCAGACCTCCAAACTTCCATTTTCACTTGCCCAAGAGCAAAATTTACTTGCCCCAGGCAATGGGATGTGGGTTTTTCCCTGCTTGCTAAGACTACGAGTATACCCTCTTTGGCTTAGGGCCTCTTCATATGAGCCCGGTCAACCAGTCTGGCTCATTTTCTGAGATCTCACCTCGCCACTCTTTCCTTCGTAAAAATTTTGATGTGTTCATATATGTATGAGAAGCCAGGCTGGCCCGGTTACTGAGATCTCAGTTTTTGCGTCCAAGATCTCAGTGACCAGGATGAAAATTTTCCCATATGAACGCTCCAGCCCAGGTAACCAGGACGAAACTTTTTAGGCAAAATAGTTTCGCTTTTGCAACACAGCACTTGGCCAGTTACCTGGCTCATATGAAGAGGCCCTTAGTCTATGTATCATGCATGACACAAAAGAAAATCAACATTTTTTCCTCGCTGTTTTCATTTGCATCACACACAATAGACTAAGCAAAAGAGGCCGGGACTACTCATAGTCTGAATATCTGTAGGCCTAATAAGATGGTACAGCTTTAATTGCTACATGCACTTGTACATGTACATAAAACAAGTCCAGGACTCAAAATCAAACCCACAACTTGCTTGCAACTGTAACATGGACCACATAAATGATGCAGGGTTTAGTTGCAGCCTCAGACATTGCTCAGTGATGAAAGATGAACAAAACCTTTGCACAACATGATCATCACCTACTAAATTTACAAAAGTCACACATAATGAGTTGTACCCTCTAAATTGGCCTAAGGGTTCCCTTGATTAGAAGTGATTGATGCATGTACTGCATGTACGTTTACAATGTATATAGTTCCCATGTACAGACCAGGGTTGTCATTAATTTTTTAGTCACCTGTAGCCTTATTCTCCACACCCATAGCAAATTTGTTACTTTGTGGGTGATTTCTCTAAACAACAGGGAATTTCACCTGTAGCATCAAGGGAAAATCAAACATACTCAGCCATAACAGGTGTTACGGCTTACAGCCCTTAATGACAGCCCTGCAGACATAGCATACCAGTACAAGTAAATAACCTGTATTTAGCCTTAAAATGAGTGATATAGAAGATGTTTTATACTAAGTAATGGACCCTTAGCCTCAAGTTCTCAATTGGTATTGATACATGCATGTTCCTTTGACTCCTTTACATTGTTTGCAATTCTTCTTAACAAAGAAAATATGTACCACTGATGATGGCCGTACACTCAAAAATGTTTTGGTTTTTAAAACTGTAGTAACTTTTAGCCTTTTATACATGTACAGTAGACAAAAAAAAATATTATCACAGGCTCAACTGTTATTACAGCTTTTCATATACAGATACAGTAAGTGTAGAGCTACACACATTGATTATACAAGTAAAGAAAGAAGTAGAGCCAAGCACCCCCATCAAGCTTGAGTTTTCCCTACACTGACTTCATGTGTTGTTCACAGCTAGAGCAAAGTTAAATGTAAGTTTAAGTTTTTTTTGGCACTATTGTTATGCTGTTTTGACACTATTTTTGAACTATTTTAATACTATTTTTATACTATTTTTACAGTATTTTCATACTGTTTTTATACTATTTTGTGCTATTTTTATGCTGTTTTATACTATATTGCTGTATGCCATTTCTAGACTATTTTAAAGCTATTTTCATATATTTATATTGTATTTGACATATTTTTTTCATATATGATCCACTTTAATTTTTAAACTGTTTAAAGTACTATTGAAATATGTTTTGAGACAGTGGATTTCAATAGTGTTTTAAACAGGTTTTAACACATTTAAAATCAGTCAAAAAATATGTTAAAAATATAATTTTGCGCCTATTTTAAACCTATCTTGTACAAAATACTTTTAAAATTGTCATTTAAACTAGTTTTAAAATAGTCTTGCAGATTAAAAGCTGTTTTTAGAACGATTTGTGTCCTGTTTTTATTCCGCATGCTGTGTTCCTCGAGAGATTTTTAAAGTAGTTACAGACTATTTTAATTACATTTTTAAACTTAGCAAAGGATTTCGAGTTTTGGAATTTTAACTATATTTTTAAAAGCTTTTCAAAATACATTTCAAATTTTGTTTCAATAGTGTTTTAAACAGGTTTAAACACCATTAAAAGCAGTCGAAAACTACGTTAAAAATACACTTTTCGCCCTGTTTTTAATCTATTTCATAAAATAGGTTTAAAACAGTTTTTAAAAATAGTATTTAAGTACATTTAAAATAGTGTTTGGTTTGGTAAGGGTTTGTATGGCAAATTGTTAAAAATGCGCCTTAAAATGGCCGCTGAAAGCCCTCTCAGATTGGCAAAACCAAGATGGTGGCGCCAGCGCCAAAATACGAATCGAATTGAACTGAAAGTTATATTTTTGTGAATCACTTGTCTAGACCATTCATCCGAGAAAGCTTGAGGAATTTGATTTTTTCTGGTCCAAATGGTCGTAGAAATTTACAGAGGGCGCCTCTTAAGAAAGAAACTCCACGTTTCGGCGGCAAAATTTTCGTTTCGACTGATCAAAGGTATCGTAAAATAATAGCTTGTTTATTGGTGAGTCTATTTCAGCTTTCTTTCATTTCTTGGGTTAATTGAACGTTTCCCGCACTACGTCCAATTATTTTTGTACACGAGCACCAAACCTTACCGAGGAGAATTCCATCGTACTATGCAGTTGAAGTGAATTGTCAATCGATTGTAGGCTGCGAGGCTAGTTGAGGATTTATCGATATTACATATTGACATTGCCTCTCCAAATGCTACCGCCTTGGAATCACAAACAAGGAAAATTATCGTGTTATTTAATACCGACAGGGAATCGTGTTTGTGTTTAATAAACGTTTATTACTGACATGAAAACAGATTATGGTCTCTCCAGGGGCAGCTATTGAGGCAATTTGTTAGCATTCATCTGAGTTAAAAGCAACAAACAAACTCTTAATTGTAAAGCATTATTTTCATTTGCTGGCAGGATAATTTCTGTTCAGCACTCTCAGGAGAAACATTGAGGGACTTTAATTTCCAGCAAGGTTTCAAAACTCGCCCAGCCAGGAAAAAGGCAATTCCGTTAATCACCATGGCCAATAAAATGGTATTGTGGGCATGGCAGTGCATCCAAATTAAGACAATTAAAAACAGCTGTTAAAGATTGCATTAAAGTTCTGAAAGTTGCAGGCATCAGGAAAAAAAAAATTACAAAATAAGTTCAGTTTTGACTCTAAGTTGTTTTCATCGCTGCGTGTAATCTGATGAGAACGTTTGCAAAAGGCTTCTGACTGTAATACGTTATTTAAGAGTGATTTTCTGAGAGTGTCGAGAATCAGAAGACATTCACGAAAAATCGATTTTTCTTTTATTTCGCCAAAACATACCTTTGGGTGAACTTATTCATGGAAAAATAGTTTAAAGTTCCGATGATTTATTTTACGGCCAAAATTTGAGAAAGTTGGAAATTTGCATATAATGGCGGTTTTCGCGGCTTAAAATGTTCAGAATTTCACGCTTCTTTACGAAAACAGCGGGGGCGTAAAAACAATCCTATGAAAACAAAACTTGGCACAAATATTATTTCATTCTAATACTATAAAATTGTGTAATAAGTTTCTTGAAGTTTTGTTTGTAGCTTTGTAACGAAGGTTATTTTGTACAGCCGCCATATATGTCTCTTGGCAAGGAACAAATAAAGGCCAACTTTGACTAGTATAAATGGCCTCTGGTATATATCATTTGGTCAAAATATCTACATTTTAGGAAGCCTTGGTTATTGTTTTTTTCACCCGAAAAGGTATAGCTCTGGGAATTAAAATGTTCTCCGTCAGTAAAATAAAATGTTACGGCATGTAAGCGAGTTCAAATTTATACAAATCACAAGCTGATTCTTTGGAAGTCAACGGTTTAAAACAGGAAACAACGACTCACCGTTACTTACGTTCCTTCTGCTGCTATACAAACGATTTTAACTTCCCAGTGTCCTTGTGAGCTGTTCTGTAAAATATTTCCAGTAAAACAGCGAGCATAAACGGCCATACAACTCGACAAGGTCGATAATGTTTATATTTGAGATGAGACACTGAGTGGCACACAAAGTCCTGGCTGTTTTCATCGTCTTGCTCAGTCGAGAGTCCTTTAAAAATATGATAGAATATTCGCTTCAAACCGTAGCAAATTAGTTTCTCATATCCATATGCCTCATGTCGACTCATGAGTAAATAACTCGGTCCCCGTACATTGAATTAACCACTCGACTGACCTCTGAGGTCAGGAGGTCACCTGATATGTCATTATGTTACTTTTCCCCGGTTTCACATTACACGCGTAACGCCCTATTTGAGGACGCTCGCGCGAAAATTTTCCAGTCGATAGATTTTTTCTTAATTTTTACGGCAGTCAGATAATGAGTTACTTGCGTCAGAAACGCAAAAAAAGAAAGAAAGAAAGAAATGGGGGTCACCGACTTCGTTTCAGAGATAAAGCGTGTAGAAAACGACCTGATTTTGAAAATTCAGTATGGTCTACAGGGGTTTATGGTTAAAAATATCGAATGTGAGTGAAAGGAGGCAAACGATCTTACTGGATAACACCACCGCGTGTGGTTTTTAAAGCAGTGACTATCCGGGTCAGATCTCCAGAAATCGTCAGTTACACGGACTAATAAGTGGAGATGAATAATGCCCTTGGCAGTGAATGCGTTATTTAGAGGCGCGGAAGGAACGAGCTGAAAACGCAAATCTCACGCGAAAAAAATAAACTTTGCTCTCGCTGTTCGTATATCACCAGCCTTTGCTAACTAAAACGGAACAGCCTTTGTTTCTGTGTTTTAGTCATTTCAGTCACTTGTGACGCTCAATTTTGCTGTTATGATTAGGTTTTAGAAGTAGCGCTAATCCAACCCCACCCCACTCCCAAGAAAAGTAATTTCAAAAGTCGATCGTGACGGCTAATACTCCCGAAAGTAGAATGCAATCTGCATGAATTGTATTGAGAGGCACTAGCCTGCGAACAGGCATATATTGGAGAAGAGAAAGTAGGAACGGAAAAAGGGAATTAGAAGTGCCACCCTAGCCTGTTCGCCTTAAACGAATCTACCCGGACATACTTAAAAAAGCCATATTACCATTAAAACGGATTAACTCTGTGCTGCTGTAACTGAGGATCATGTGTTAAATGCTTGTTTAATTTTTCACACAAAATGTCATGCTGCTCTTGACAGATATCGCAATAACTTTATAAGGAAGTGAACATGTTTGATTTGCATTAACAAGCGCAACTTAAAACTATCAAGAGTACAACTTCAACAAGTAAATAATAAATGTCTGACACTTTTTTGACGCCTTCAACGACACAGGCAAATATTGAACCTCCGCAAGATATGTGATTGTAAAGTTCTACAGTAATCAAATGAGAAGGAATGTCTTCAAATATGGCCGGAATAGGAAATTAAACGGTAAATTTGGAAAGAAAATCTTAAGCCTATATAACATAAATTTCAGATTAGAAAAATAAAAGAATGGAACAAATGTAAGTAAGCCTTTATTTTCATAGGGAGGCGAGGTGGCCTCATGGTTAGTGCGCTCGTCCCCGGATCGAGCGGTGCGGGTTCGAGCCCTGGCCGGGGACATTGTGTTGTGTTCTTGGGCAAGACACTTTACTCTCACAGTGCCTTTCTCCACCCAGGTGTATAAATGGGTACCGGCGAACTTAATGCTGGGGGTAACGCTGCGATGGACTAGCATCCCATCCAGGGGGGAGTAGAAATACTCCTAGTCGCTTCATGCTACAGAAACCGGGATAAGCACCGGCCTGATGGGCCACTTGGCTCGCATGCAGACTTGACCTTACCTTACCTTTATTTTCATAGAGTAAGTTTGTCACTTTTGCTAAGCGACACGAAGCGTTACTGAATGCAAGTAGCTTGCGTTACTCGAATAAATAATATGCAGAATTTAAAACATTATTATCTTCGGCGGTCCAGCTTTTCCTGCAGATAAACGGTTTCTTATTTTTGAGTATTTATCTTTGCGCACGTTTAGATGTGTGCCAAATGTTAAAAAGCGCAAAACTATGAATCACGTCGACATCAGAGAGATCAATCCAGTGTTGAAATTATGTCAGGGTATCACGCATCTATGAACGATATGTTAGAAGCTAACAATTATGTCAAAATGTTGCTTTTTCAATTTTCTTTTTAAATCGAAATGTCGTCAGAGATTTTGAATACCGTAATTCAACTAAATACCGTAATGTTCAATACGGCGTTACGCGTGTAATGTGAAACCGGGGAAAAGTAACATCATGACATATCAGGTGACCTCCTGACCTCAGAGGTCAGTCGAGTGGTTTATTCACTTTACGGGGACCGAGTTATTTACTCATGAGTCGACATGAGGCATATGGATATGAGAAACTAATTTGCTACGGTTTGAAGCGAATATTCTATCATATTTTTAAAGGACTCTCGACTGAGCAAGACGATGAAAACAGCCAGGACTGTGTGTGCCACTCAGTGTCTCATCTTGAATATAAACATTGTCGACCTTGTCGAATTTTATGGCCGTTTATGCTCGCTGTTTTACTGGAAATATTTTACAGAACAGCTCACAAGGACACTGGGAAGTTAAAATCGTTTATATAGCAGCAGAAGGAACGTAAGTAACGGTGAGTCGTTGTTTCCTGTTTTAAACCGTTGACTTCCAAAGAATCAGCTTGTGATTTGTATAAATTTGAACTCGCTTACATGCCGTAACATTTTATTTTACTGACGGAGAACATTTTAATTCCCAGAGCTATACCTTTTCGGGTGAAAAAAACAATAACCAAGGTTTTCTAAAATGTAGATATTTTGACCAAATGATATATACCAGAGGCCATTTATACTAGTCAAAGTTGGCCTTTATTTCTTCCTTGCCGAGAGACACAAATGGCGGCTGTACAAATACCCTTCGTTACAAAGCTTCAAACAAAACTTCAATAAACTTATTACACGATTTTAAAGTATAAGAATGAAATATTTGTGCCAAGTTTTGTTTTCATGGGATTGTTTTTACGCCCCCGCTGTTTTCGTAAAGAAGCGTGAAATTCTGAACATTTTAAGCCACGAAAACCGCCATTATATGCAAATTTCGAACTTTCTTAAATTGTGGCCGTAAAATAAATCGTTGGAACTTTAAACTATTTTTCCGTGAATAAGTTCACTCAAAGGTATGTTTTGGCGAAATAAAAGAAAAATCGATTTTTCGTGAGTGTCTTCTGATTCTCGACACTCTCAGAAAATCACTGTCAATAAGCTTGATGATCTTGGATAAATTCCGTGCTCAGAATATTGAGCAAAATAAGAATATTTGGAATTTTTGAACAGAGTAAGCCAAAACATCAGCAATTTATAATAATGCTAAAATCAGACAGTGATGTAACGCCTGTGTACAAAAATTAATGGACCTAGTGCGTGAAAGTTTCAATTAACCCAAGAAATGAAAGAAAGCTGAAATCGACTCGCCAATAAACAAGCCACTATTTTACGATACCCTTGATCGGTCGAAGCGAAAATTTTCCCGGCGAAACGTAGAGTTTCTTTCTTAATAACATCCGAAATGATTTCCCGAATTTCTATGGCTCTGTTAAGTAAATTAGAATGAAAGTTTCCCTCGTAAATATGATCCAGAGAAGTATGGCCGATGTAACAATGTTCGTGTAAGAACACAGCAAAGTATCCCAGAAGCTGCTGTTCGCCGATTGGGCAGAATAATACAAAGGATTTTTCTGTCCAATCAGGAGGCAGCATTGGCAGAGCCGCTTGGAAATGGTGTGGTAAGAGTCGGTTCCCAGGGGCTTTTCCAGCCCTATTTGTAAACCTGGGACGCTTCATTTTTTTTTTTTTTGCCCGATTTATTTCCTCTCGCCCCAACTAACTGCCCCTGGGTCTCCGAGGATGGCCCTGAGCTTGCTTTACAAAAAGATGTCATTTTTGTTGGTTGTGACGTCATTTGGCGTCAAAGGATCTCATTTGATCCGCCATCTTGGATCCCTATCTTGGATCTCACTATTTTCTTTAAAAAGGTCATAAAATAACGGAATTTATACAAAATCAAGCCAGTATGCTTATGAAACGTAAAAAAATCGTACATTTCTGCCCTTTGATGACGGAAACTGGAAAAAAGGACAGAATTATGTTTAAAAAGAAAAGTTGATTTTTGGTCAAACCTACGTACTTGAAGTGGACACACAATCGACATATCTAAATTTCCGCTGAGGATGTATGAACAGCTAATGAAAGTCTCCGCCCTTAGAGTAAATCACTTTTTCAAAACTTTGGAAAAACGTTATGGGGGTTTGCAACCACCTCCTCCCCCCACCACCCCGTTGTACGTCCGAGGATTCATCTTTTTATAAGTTAATATCAATAACATGTTAGAGAAAACCAGTTCAAACTATAAAAACGTACGTATTTGAACGTCGTCGATGATTTAATCGTACAGCTATAGTAAAATCCTAATTTCGAATCTTCCAAGTTAAAATATCGCCTTCGATAGTGAAAAGAAAGGTCTCCAATTTGCCTACATTGTCAGGTAAAAAAAAATGTGACGCGACAATGGGCAGAAACAACAGAATTAGTTCTGTATAGATTTGGTTCTACTCTTACATAACAATGTGTTCAGTTTGTGTTTAGGTTTCCTTTAACTTTTGGTCATTGCTACGGCATTTGGCATTTCACGTTTTGTTAGCCATGTTTCGTTTACAACTCTCATCCCCTGAAAGGCGTTGAAATCAGTGATCAGGTTTCCTTATTCCTCTGGCAACTCGATATTTTATTATTCAGTGGGATTTTGTTATTCATGAAGTAAAAGCAATCATTAAATTACTAAATGATTTATGTTTGTGTGATTTAATTATGTGTGCTACCGATGGTGTGAATGGATCCCATTCCGACTTGGTCTCTTACAACTTTGCATGGCGATTGAGGTAGTTTTGAAGTCAACTCGGTTAAAGGATATGCGGTGCGATATCAAAACTCCCCTATTGGCTATAATCGAACTTCAAGCAAGAGGCTGTAATATCATTACAGGCTTTAAATCAGCACACATTATTTTGACAAATACAAATACCTCCCACTACTCCATTCTGCCGCTTTGTCGACTAATCAACAGCGACCACTGACTGATAATCTCTACGATCAGGGTTTCGGATTTTGCCTTTTGACTGGGATCAATCTTGATTGAAATTTGTAAAGCTTCACTTAGTGAGTGAAACTGAAAGTGATCTGTTGAGCGACTCATTCTGAGACATACTGCGAGTAAATTAACTACATTGATATCTGCATAAGAAGAGCTCATTCATCTTTTTTGCTCATTGGTCTTTTTTGCGTTTCTTCTTGTAATACTTTGACCAAAAATAGCATGTTGTAGCTCTACACAGCTGTTTTCAATCATTGATGTATTGCCAAGAAACTGGACGATATAATAGTTTTACTATTTAAACAGGTGTTTTCGTTATTACTGGTAGTCAGACATTGGATGATAAAGCGGCCTCCCATTATTTGTTGAAAGCAATAAACATAAAATATAATATTTATAACTCAATATTACCAGTTTCCATAGCTGTTTAAAAGTCAAATGAAGACAACAGGAAATACGTGAATAGGAAATTCCCGGTGTAATTCGCCATGAATGCCATTTTCCCGAGTTGTATTTGTATTGTCATCTTTTTGGCGTGTTGAATTCCAGAGGCAAGGAGCTCTGAAGGTCAGTTTTCCTTTTTGTTATTAGTTTTTTTGAGAATGATTTCTTTTAAATTACGCCAAGTTAAGTTAGGCCATCTCCTCATGCTTATCAGACTTGACGGATAATATGTCCCAAATTTTCTAGTGCGCGCCAAAGGAAATAAGTCGCTTTATGGTATGCCGATCATCATGTTGTATTGGGTTTTTTTAAGCGATCTGCGATTTTAGCAAATTTTGGTCTCAGTTCAATGAAAATGTTAACCCAAAACAACGTCAAGCGAGGTTCAAAGGGCTTTGACAGAATCATTTCTTGTCCCCCAAATTGATTTTTTAGATCCACTTGATAGCAACAGCTCTATGTATGTATTGCACCTTATAATAGTAAATAGAATCATTCTATTTAATCCTTATCCATGCTTGACAGTATAGCGACTTCAGCTTTTTGTTGTTGTTTTTTATGTTTCTTTTTTTAAACTACGGCATGGTCAAGGTTCTGCTTCATTTGCTATATGGATTAAACATCAAATCTTCAAAGCACGTAGTTTTAGAATGGCTGAATGTTGGGATTGAGAAACGTTGGTCAACGACCCATTTGGCAAATCGCTTATATTTTGCCCAAAGATACCGTTAGGTGGTTTGTTTCTAAAAATCATTTTTTTTATTTTTCAGAGATTCGCGAAAATTTGAGAGCGCGGTTAAAGTGCGGTTTTTCGTGTAATAAAATGAGCGAAATAAGGTGCGAGGACGAAGCGCTGCTAAAGTCTTGAAATAAATTTAATTGACTTCAAACTTCACACACGTGGAACAACCATTCATTTTCATTTTTCGTTTTAAACTTATCTCAGATAATACTGATATAGTGATTTTCCGAACCATTTTGAAAACTCCTGTGAAGCGTGTTAAAAATAGCGGCAAAATATAGGTCATTTTTAACAGCAGAAAAAATGCACCTGGTACCTCACTTTTCAACTATTTTACTTTACAGCCTTAAAATATCATTACTAGACATACATCATGCCAAATTTCGTGCTCAAACTGGCAGTATTTCTCTTTGAGAAAAGCGAACATCTATGTCAATTTGTTAGGCGCAAAAAACACGATATCTATACACGAATAACAGACAAATCAGTTTCAATGGCGAAAATAAAATGCTATTATTAGTTGAAATCCCGTCAATTCACTGCTAGCATAGGAAAATAATGTCCACTATATAAAAACTGTTTTTAAACGTTTTAGAAACATTGCTTTGAACTTTGTTTGATTTCCTGTCCGCTGTCATGTTTTGTTTGTCGTCGGGTGGTGTTCCCATGATGTAAACAATTAAGTAACACTGAATGGTTGTCATTACAAACGCAAATTGCCTGGAGCCGCGATGTTTTCAATTCGTCAAAACGCTTTGATTTCTTTAAAACACAATATTGGGTCAACTCGGAATGCTGTTTAGAATTACAGACGTTAAACAAATATAAATTAATTAATTTGAAATATCTTGAAGCAAATCAGAAAGGCGCTTGGTAAACAGCCGATCTCGTCAAAAGCAATAATAAAATTTTTTCCATACGCGACTATTTATCGAAGGGAGTGGGGAGGGGGGGGTGGGGGGGTCATTTGTTGGAAAGTTTTATCTGCGCCATAACACCACTCTTTTGAGCATCTGCTACATTTTAGCTAGAAGTATATCGTCTTAATACGTCGTCAAGCAAGACAAGCATTTCACATACCGACCAACATGGTGCACCGTATAAAAAAGGCATAAAACGATGAATACATAGTTCCCACAAGCTCTTGTTCGCAAATAAGTCCAGGTAGATCAAACCTCTTTTGTGAACCGCTTTATACTTACACGGTATTTAGTTTATTCCTTAATCGTGTTAAGTAAAATGCGAAGGCTAGGATTAAAAGAATTTTGTTTGAAATGTTTAGCGCTAACTTGTCAATTGATTTGCATGACTTTTAAGCGCTCGCTAATTTCAGCGATCTTTCGAAAGACCTAAGCTATAAATAGATGGGATTTAGATTAATTTTTGAATCTTTTATAAGGTGATTCCTTAGTATTGCATTACGCATCCCTACAGTGCACGATTTTCGCGTCATTAGCGCGCGCACACGAGCGCGTGCGCGTACAAAACGTAAGAGATTTCCCTCAAACAAAGCTTGATAGCGAAATAAATGCTCCTTTTCTCTCAAACGAGCACGGTGATCCCCACTTTTTATTTCTAATTTCAACGAGAACAATATCCTCAATAACTGAGGAAAAAATTATCAGGAATCTATGGCTACTTTTTTGGCAAATGAAATAAATACAACAGAGGGAGACATAACCGGCCCAACAGCGCATGTCTAAATTATGTTTCCTTTAAAGGATAAAAAAATGCAGGGTATTTGAAGACCTTTTTTTTCTGGGACGTAGATGAGCAAACAATCCAAGAAAGTCAAACTCTGTGTGATATAACACGCTGCCTTGAAAAGTAATTGAGCTTATTTGAAGCGCACGGAGATTACCAAAAGTCACCTAAATAACCGTATTTGTCAGCATTGTGGTGTGAAAACAAGCACGGCGACCCCCTCTTTTTACAATGTCTTTAATATCTCCTTGTCCTGTAACAACAGCATACCAAGTTTCATCGGAAATCTATGGCGGGTTCTTTTACTAGGGAATCACCTTAAACGAGCCAATTAATTAAAGTTGTTAACCCTCAATTCGCAAATATATCGTGTGTCGATTGAGCTGAGTATGTTACGTAGATTTTATAACTTCTCAGAGGGACACGTGGCCAGTTCTAGCATAAAACTTGGCATGTTCAATACTGAGAGCTTAAGGCTGTAAAGTAAAATAATCGAAAAAGGAGGTACCAGATGCATTTTTATGTGGTTAAACATGAACTATATTTTGCCGCCAACTTTAACACTTTTCAAAAGTGTTTTTAAAATGGTTCGGAAAACCACTATATCAACATATCTGAGATACGTTTAAACAAAGAGTGAATTTGAATTGTTTTTCCTCATTTGTGTAAAGTTTGAAGTCAATTGAATTTATTTTAAGACTTAAGCAGCGCTTCTTCCTCGCACCTTACTTGGGTGATTTTATTACACGGAAGACCGCACTTTGGCCGCACTTTCAAATTTTCGCGAATTTCTAAAACAGGAAAATTCGCTGGAACCTTTAAATATCTTTGGGCTAAATATGAGCGATGTGCCAAATGTGCCATTGACCGGCGTTTCTCGATCCCAACAGTCAGCCATTCTTATAGGCTCGATTTCCGCCGCTTTCTCGAGTCCGGTCTACGTTCCTCCCCGAGAAGAGACGGCTGGACGCGTGAGCGGCAAAGCATGTCTGTGACGTAACTTCATAATGTAATTCTTGCGGCGCTTCAGGTAGCCGGAAATGTCATCTGATGACAATCATAGGCAGGCGCACATGACGCCTACGGCTCGTAAAATTTGTGGCGTTTTCGCCACTTCTTTTACCTTTGGCCCTCCAACCTATTTTGTCTCACATTATTGTTGCGGAAGGGCATTACATGCTGTGTTCTATAGAAGAGTGTTTTTTTTTTTTTTTAAATATTGCAGAGCTGTTTGATTATGCTGTAGCAACTGTCATGTCAAAGGTCACACATATTGGTGTGCAAGGTGTTGACACCAGGTTTATGTTTTGCTAGTTCGGTTTACTTTGGCTCATTTAAAAATTTAATTTTGTCTGGCGTCTTCTCCAGAGCCTGGTGTTTCTTCTCTTCAAGAAGACTAAGGTACACATCAATTTGACTGAGTTTCTTGTTTCTTGAGATCGATGTTTGCGTTTATCCCTCCCTTTGTTTACTTTGTTCGTTATCTCATATTCTGGCACCACATGATTCAAATATAGATGCTAACGTATAAGTCTGTTGACTATTTTGCGTGTTGTATATGCCACTATGGTTTACATCAGGCAAGGTTTCATCAGTCGACGGTATTTGGTTAAATATCCCGCTAATGCGATCGCACTTCATATCGCACAACTCCTTTGCTACTGCGAGAAAGCTAATTTATGCAGCCTGCTCGATTCAGGCAGGCAGATTTCTTATTGGTTGAAATTAACAATGCCAAGTCGACGAGTCCAGCCGTGAGTTCGGTGGAGGAGCGCGGGCTCTTTTCCCGAACAGCGGCTGGTAATCGAGCCTACCATTCTTAAAAAAATATCTTAACTGTAGAGATGTCACTTTGGGCTTGTGAACGGTGTGAACTTGGAGAATATGAGACTCAATAGTAATGCAAGCCTAAACAGAATGCATAATCCTCAAAATAAAGCACGAACGTTCGACGAAAAATTTCGAAGGACTAAAGCGTAAAGAGCATCCCAGCCAAAGTCAGCAATAACTTCCAAGCATACTTACCCGGCGAAGGAACTAGCGCTGAGATAAACAAAATTTATATTTTATAGTCAATATATTTCTTCATTTTTTTGTTATTGATTCGTTTTGACTTTAACCAAATTTGGAAAACTTTGTTTCCTCAAGGCCGGTTGTATTCATGTTTGTTTGTGTGCGTTCTTCATATCTAAATATACATCGACATTTGCCAGCTATGATAGCTCTTCAGTTCCCTTAGGTGGAATTTTGCCTGCTACATTCTATGTACTGTTTTTGTAGTATTTTTTCTTGTATAGTCAAAAGAAAATAATGATGATGATGATGATGATGATGATGACGATGATGACGAGGAAGAGAAGGATGAAAATAATAATAATAATAACAATAGCTAGAACAGCGGGCAGTTGTGTGCTTTCAAACAGCAACGCATCTTGGTTATGACCATGCCAAATATATCTTTTTCAGACAAATGTCAACGTCATTTAGAGTTTATAGAAGCGTTCATGGGTAAACGTCTGATGAAGCACGTGATTCGTAACACTAACGTCATGGATCAGGAATTTTGTGGTGCGCTATGCTTCATGGAGCACAATTGTGTCAGTTTTAACTTGATGACAACAAGTGAAACTGGAAAACACAAATGCGAATTGAACAATGCTACCCACAAAGAACAAGAAGAAGACCTGGAAGAAAACCCAAATTATGAATACCATGGAGCAAAAGTAAGAGGAAGTTAGAATAAGTTTTCAAAATTATACGAGATCTTAATCCTCCGGTTAATTATGTTATGCCTTTACTGACTGCTTGTTGTATTCTATACAAGAGAACGCTATTTTGAGCTGTACTTACCTTTTATAAGGATCTGTAAGGAATGAAAGAGGTTATAATGTCAGATTATTACTGCGTTTAAAAACAAGACTTGTTATATATTGTCAATAAGAACTCTTTTGTTAACAAGTACAGAGTTGTCCCAAATTATAACTTAGCGATTTAGATTATTTAAATTATATTTTCATTTCAATTGCTGTAACTTGGATACTTACTTTTCTAATTTTTATTTTGGAGACTTTTATTAATTATTTACTAACATTATTAACGGCTATTTTTCTAAATTTCTTATTGGTCTTAGAATCCTTGTGCCAGTGCCCCTTGCTATAATAAAGCAACCTGTCAAACCGGTTTTACAGTAAAGGGATATCGTTGTTTGTGTCAAGCAGGATTCACGGGTCAGGACTGCAAAACGGATAAGAAAAACATAGCTCAAAGCACGATATGTATAACAGAGCCTCTTAACATCATGATACGGAGTTTCCAAACAAGAAAGTCTCTCTCCTTTGAGAAATGAGTTATGAGCAGGCATTTCCTATCTTTCGGGAAGACCAACCATGATATGATTGCATGAACAACAGCAGCTTTCCATCAACAAGACTTGAAAATATTGAAGCGCCGCAGCCAAAATAAAACATGAAAGAACGATTAACAAATTACAAGCTTTTGACTGTCCAAACTTCAGTCTTCGACGGGTAAAATGACTAAAATGTGAATGACAAGAAGCGGAGAAAAAGAAAAAGAATTAAATAAAATGCGTGAAAGATTAATGACTAGAGAATATTAATTGGCATGGGTAATCAAATGGCGACGAGTGAAATTAGGAAATAATTTCCAGTGCGCTTTGTCAAAATTATTTTTAAAACACTCGTGAAATCATTTCCTAATTTCACTAGTATGCCATTTGATTGTCTTTTAATATCGTGGGTGACAAATTACATTTACAATCGCGGACTTTTCAGTTTCGAAAACTCAAACAACAAAGTCGAAATCGTTATTCGGAATCGCTACCGTAACTTTGCTGATTTTCTCTGCTCTCTTTCCATGTTTCCAGCTAAACTCTTAACATGTCGTCAATTCTTATCTATTTATTTTTTTGAGTTTATTTATTCTTTTTCACAGCTACATGATTTACAATCTAGTAATTATCTACTTAACATTTATCTACTTACAATAAACTATACAGTGAACCATCTATAATTATTACCTTTAAATTCTACTTAATCTACTAATTAATGGCCGCTATTTCTTTCGCCAATACAAAGAGCACCTATGTAACATTGTAGTTTCAGTAAGTTCTTATACTTACATAATCACTGGATACAAGAAGAAAACATTGCTTTGTATAACCTAAAGTTAAATTACATTTAATGATTAGGAATTACTTTAATTATAATGAAAACTGTGAAACTAATAAGAAAGTGGAGGAGACATATTCAAAGGCTCGTGATAATGATAATTATGACCAAGCCGCTTCTTTCTGACTTTTTAGATTATTAAGTTCACGTTGTATTTTAACGCCTTCCAAACTAAAATGTGGTGTTCCAATTTGATAAAATTCAGAGTAAATACTAAGAACCACTTCAAAAATGGCTACTTTTTCGGTGTAAAATAGAAACCTGTCTCGGAGAAAAGTTATTTTTACGTTGCAGGCTTGGAAGTCCCGTTGGAAATGAGTGCAAAATTGGCCTAAAGTGAAACGTGGAGCTTAGACGGAAATCTATGATTGCCATTTAATTCCAAAGACGATTTTTGCAATATACTAAGAATCTTAAACTGGTGTTAAAACTCAGAGGAAAAGTTTCCCTGTTTGCAAGGAATTAAAAAATTCTTCCAAGCAATTTCCTGTTCTTTATTTGAACTGAAATGTAATGTTTAAGTCACGCGTAAGACACCAAATGATTTTTTTGAATTTCTTGTCTCGAGAGGTACCTCCATAGAAAACGATTCAAAATTTGTGATCCCCAAACAACACAAGAGAGGATTCAAAATTTCAAATCCCCCAAAGAACACTAGAAAGGGTTAAGAATTTCTGATCTCCCAAAGAACATTAGAAAAGGTTCAGAATTTCTGATCCCCCAAGGAACACTAAAAAGGGTTCAGAATTTCTGATCCCTCAAAGAACACTAGAAAGGGTTCAGAATTTCTGATCCCCCAAAGAACACTAGAAAGGGTTCAGAATTTCTGATCCCACAAAGAACACAGGAGAAGATTCAGAATTTCTGATCCCCTGCAAAGCCAGTGTTGCATCCAATGTAGCCACATTAAATCATAACATTGAAGACAGGGTTTAGATCTTGCTGCCTGCCTGAACAATGTCTAATCAAAATATTTTTCTTGATAACAATATTCAATTAGAAATTTTATACAAATATAGCATAATTCTTAACAGATTCCATACACTCACATTATACTGAGAGTGATGAAGAACGAGTTTCTTCACAGCAGTCTATTAATATAAGTAACTGTAACCATCACACATTGTATTACAATGATCTATGCACTTCAAAATTACAGTAGCTGTAAGTCTAAAAAAACAATATCAAACAGTACCTAAGAGGATAGGAAAGTTCAGAATTGACCAAAAAAGTGAGATTACTAAAACTGCACAACTGTAGGCATAAATGCAGACTCCACTTTCTGTCAGAATTAGCTCACCTTGTGTGAAGGAAAAATTTCTAACAATTTCTGTTTAACATGGAAACAAGGCACCTCACTGTTATCAAACAAAAAGAGCGTTCAGGAACCCTACAGTACATTACAGGGATGAAAATTAAAGACTGCAATTTACATGTACATTTAAATTTGCAGTTGATACATTTAAGTGAGTCAATGTACCCTACATACATGTATACAGTGTCCTCCAAAAACCTGATGTCATATAGCAGCGGCCATGGCCTTTAGCTTTGCCCAACATGTTTTTACATCTTCAATCTAACTTTTTGAGTGGGCTACCAGTTCATTCACACTTCAGTTACGCAACCAGTTTAACCATGCTCAAAGGAGAAGGGTGTGGGTAAAATTGGCTTTATAAAGACCTGACAGATATGGATGCAAGTATTGTAGCTAATGCTACAAGCAATTCTATTCTTTCTTTTTTAATTTGGCATACTTATCTTGGAGATGT
Source organism: Orbicella faveolata (assembly GCF_042242905.1). NCBI lineage: Eukaryota > Metazoa > Cnidaria > Anthozoa > Scleractinia > Merulinidae > Orbicella > Orbicella faveolata. The sequence continues at coordinate 19,014,808 of NW_028301552.1, forward strand.
TTCCTGGTAGCTGGCAATAGTTTGCTGTCCTCAGTTAAAGAAGCCCTCCCAAAAACAATCATATCTTATTACTAGTTTATTACTAACTTCATGCTACTTGCAACTATCTCATTCCTGGTTGATGGATGAAAATCTCTATCTTTTTTCTATCCAAGAGGTTTTGTAGATAGAGGATAGCTATCTTTGGCATGGCTTAAAGTTAACTAATATCTATCCATCAGATAGTTAGGAAATAGATAGACTAGCTAAAAACTAGCTTCCTGTATAGATATTCAACAGATACTTAGATGGCCTAGCTATCCACTAACTTGTCTATCCAAAAACCACCACTACTGTAGTAAGCCAAAAACTAGGCTATATGAAGACTAGTCCTTATATTGAACAATAAAACACTATCCTATCTGAAACCTACCTCTGCTGTAGTTAGTAACAAGATAGCCTATCTGAAAACTACCCATCACTCATATCGCACTGTGATAACCTACCCAAAAGCCAGAGATAGTAAAAAGATAGCAGCCAATCTAAAAATTATCATCACTCATGTACACGTAGCACTTTAATATTAACCTAACCAAAAGCTTTCTTAGTCACAGGTGGTGAAAATATAGCTAACTATTGAAAACTCTTCATTACTCATTTTATATTGAACTTTGATACCTGCTCTTCAAATCCTAAACCTAAGTGAAATCTCTGTATTTACATAGGAAAATGTATAAATAACTCATAGTTTTATTTAAACCTGCTACAGTTGTACATTAAAATTTAATACCAAAAACCAGGCACATCCAGATGCAAAAGGAGGACAAAATCTGGCTGGAAATGAGTTTCCATTATGTTGCGATTTATCACAAAACTTACTTAAATTTAACATATATCTTTCAAACATCCTGTTTGAAACACTTCTCAGCTATTTAAATTGGAGTCTAGTAAATGTTTACATTCTTCAGTAAATTTTCATGAAATGTAAACAGATTTCGTGACCGGAAAAGCACAAAATATTCTTGAAATGAATTTCAAATTTCAATTGCATTAATTTCTTCATGAAAGTATTTTTTTCAATTAATTTTATCCATGAATCATGTGTTTTTCAAATTATGGTAAGCCTTATGTACAAATTTCTGGAAGTGGTTAAAAGTAATTTTCCGTAACCTAGCTGTGAATTATATCTGCTGTTCTAAATAACCTCTATTTGCATAACGAAATGCCAAATTATAAAAAAAACCTTCGAAATACTGCCCAAATAAAGAGAACTTCAACCACCCTAATGAAAATAACATCAGTCTTTCGCAACTCAAGTAATAAGTAGCAAACAAAAGGTCTTGATAATGTAACATGCACATCTAACATAACCTCAAGAGCACCACCATCAACCTGAAAATCAAAAAGGTGAAGGATGTTGCTTTTTGATATCTTGTGTTTTAGGTGTTGTATAATACATACATGTATGCCCACTTGATCCTAGACGAGGTATACACCAGCTATATGAAGTATATGTAAACTACACGAGAGAGCTCACATTTATTGCACTTACTGTACTTTTATAATGAATGATTTTCCCAACGCGAAATTGTTCGTATATTGTTGTGTTGAAGACAGTTGCTTTCATAACTCCTTTAGGAAATGAACATTTGCATTCACGAAATCAACAAGACTTAACAGTGTGTTAAAGCATCTGCATCTTCTGTAATCTTCCACGATCAATTTAACCGGCCAGAACGTTTCCAGTATTTCAAGAACCTTCACAAATTATGCAAGAAAATCAGTTTACCTTGGAAAGCTGCAGGGACCATAGCTTTCTGTAAACCTGACAAGTGTAAGAGAAACCGCCAGCTGCTGGCAAATAGTTTGATTACCACACTGTTTTGCCGACGAAACTTCATACTTTTCCACCTTTACTGGGATTTGACTCAACTGGAATAACAACGGACATCTGTAAACAATTTGTGACTGCTTTCCAACGTAGAGCAAGGCTATAAAATAACAGAGAGCTTTGTTATCGAATCCTAACAACATTGACCACGATCTTTGCCCGCCATTTTGGTGTTTCCATCCGATCCCATAATCCTTCGGTGAATCTGATAAATGAATACTTTTGACCAGCAGATTCCCTTTCCAAAGGAGTCGGTTATTTGCGCGCAATTTCGAATCCAACATTGTCAATAGCAGCAAGAAACATGGAATGATTTGTCCAAGTTCAAATGAGTGTCTTGATTGCTTCGGTGAAAGAAAGGCAAGTCGCAGAAAAGTAAGTATATCATAATTGTTGCTCAACATTAAAGTTAGCTGCTCAATCTTTGAATCGAAATCAATGTTGTTGCTGAAGAAATTTCGTTGTTATATTTATTTTGCGATCACTAAAACACAAGAAAAACGTTTGTTCTCCTGATTTTATTAGCACCCGTAACGATGAAATTATTCACACGCATTTCCTATGTATGAAATGCTTGCATAATAGCTTGTTAGTGTGCTTTTTGAAGAGGTAACTTAAAGTTTACACTGAATTGATTTGAAGCTACAGATCACGCTCGATACACTTCACTACCGCATTGCCTACATACTGCTCTTTATTCTTTACAAAAGAATACACTCCCGATCAATTGATTAATGAAAAACAATGTTAATTCTATCGCTATTTATAAAAATATTTAGCTTCAATTGCTTCTTTGCAGAGCAGAGGAAAAAAAAAAAGGCAAGAATAGCGGCCGTCAATCCGAAACGAACACATTAAAGCAGAAAACGGAGGTGGCGCAGACGGCAGCTGAGTCCTGATTAAAATTCTTGTTATCTTTGATGTGAACTTTAAATAACAGCTTGTAATTCTGGAGCCTAAATTCATATCTTTTTGAATTGAAAATAAAACCTTTCACTGTCCGGCATGAAACTGCAATTTTTGTCTCGATCCTTTGGCGTGGTTTTAAATCGTTATAAATAATGACCTATCTGTGAATATTTCATTTGTGTACTTTTCTGATGCCCTTTGCTCTGTGATCCATTTTGTCTGTAATGTGTTTAAAGTTACTATCCAATCGTTAATTTTTAGCTTTCAGACATCCAGTTAATTTCTTGTGAATTATAAATAGACGGCTATTTCTGTCCTGTCACCTGATAAGGGGGATCAGAAATTCTGAATCCTTTAAAGAATTATAGGTAGATGACCGTTTTGTTCTGATAAGTTATGCACTGGGGGATCAGAATTTTTGAATCCCTTTAAGTCATGTGGGATCAGAAATTCTGAATTGTAGAATTATAAATCGACAGCTCTTTGTATCATGTTAGCAGATTTGGTGGGGGAGGGGGATCAGAAATTCGCAATACTTTTAGAACCATGAACAGATAGCCGTTTTTGTCCCGTGAGGTGATGGGGATCAGAAATTCTGAATGCATTTAGAATTATAAGTAGATGACTGTTTTGCTCTGACGGGTTGTAGACTGGGGATCAGTTTTTTGAATCTATTAAAGTCTTGGGGGATCAGAAATTCTGAATCCTTTTAGAATCATAGACAGATGACCGTTTTATTCTGATAAGTTGTGGGCCGGGAGATCAGAAAATCTGAATCTCTCAAAAAAGGAAAGCGCGATGGGTGCACGATCTTTTTTACATTAAATTGTACATTTTGGTAAAATTGGATGTATTGTCCCTGGCAGACTCAACTGAACACTTCTTTTTCTCCTTCCAATAAGCCAAAACCTTTCGGAAACACAAACTTTTTCGGCATCAAATACCAGTACCCTTCGGAATTGTTCCAAATTGGAATGCCACATTTTAGTTTGGAAGGCGTTTTTTTTATTGTACCTTACTTCTGTGGATTAAAAACGCCTACAACAATGACCCCCACAATAGCTGAATGTTTCTTAAAAACAACGAGTGGCCAATGCTGCAGCATACCTTTCAGCTACGGAGGAGTGACATACCACTCTTGTACTACAGCTGATTACCACAGACTGTGGTGTTCACTGGACGCTTCCTATACGGGAAACTGGGGAGATTGTGGTTAGTATTAGATTAGTGTTTTAATTAACTAAACATGCACTTAAGAGTGTATGTCTGTAAGAATCAAACATAATCGCCCAATAAGGTTAAAAAATGGAAAAATCTGAATTACCCGAACTCTAACCAGAGGTTTATAGATCGCTCCGTGGTTCATTTGTCAAGTAATTTGATTTTTTTCGTGCAAAAGAACGAAAACCACTTTCAGTACGAGATATAATAAAATCCAACTTGAAAATTAGTAATTTTTAAGCGAATTGATTGCCTTAAGTGTAAAACCAAAGGACATTCACTTATTATCAACGTCTTCTAAATATTTTCGAGAATTTATTTTACTGTTTCTATGAAAATGAAAAAAAAAAAGAAAATAAAAATTGACACAGAGAGAGACTCAAAAGAAATCGGTAGTGTTTCTGTATTAAACTTTCAAGCTAAATTGATAAGGCAGGGGAGCTAGTCTCAAATTATCAGTTTAATTGCGTGATTTAAATTTGTCTTGTCTTTTGCGACAAAACAAATTTAATTGGTTTCACTTGTTCTAAAAGTCTATCCAAAGATTTCTTGAGGAAAAAAATTGTGATGTGAACAAAAAGCGATTTTGTTACGATATTTTAAAGTGTAGATATTTTTGAGACACATCCACGCTCCTGAAAAGTTCATGTATTGCAGCTGGAACCATTTTTTTTTTTCTGGGAAGTCTTTTGGGCGATGTTGAGATTCAAATGAAAAAGTTAAAGAAGAAAAGTCTACGGCCACTTCAAGACTGCGACAAAAATATAACCCAGCAAATTGATTGACAATTTATAAAGAAACTTTTGTTTAATAGCTAATAATTCTTTTTCCTTACTTTTTTTTAGCATGATACCTTAACAAGTGGCTACATGACGAGGATACGAAATACGAAGTTAGAGATTACGCGGAGAAAGACATCAGGCTAACAGTAACTGTCTGAAGCATTACCGAGGAAATTATAGTTTTAAACAAAAATACAAAGTTTGCCAGTTGTGCATTTCAATATTGTGGTTTTGTTCGTTTTCCGAGCCATTGTATACTGTCGTAGTCGCATCTCATTTGTCTGGGTGTCCCATGTTCCCACAGCATTTCTCGTTCTCCCAAACTTCCACTCGTGTTTCTATAACTCGATAGAAACACGGTACATGTTTTCTATTTCTTAATTATTATATGATATGGCTGTCTCATAAGGACTGGGAACTTCCGAATTCACGAATTTGATTGGCTGAAATCGATATTGAAAACGCTCTGAATTTTCCCATCTGGATCAGTAATGTTTTGCCGTGAAATAGTTGCAAACTAAAATGCAAAAATATTGACTATTTTCTTCTAATATTTATTTATGGGAGTGGCAAAAAGCCTGATGAGAAAAGAAAAGTAAAGAGGACGACCAAACTTTGGGAAAATTAAATTCAGCTCATCGTCGTTCGCAAGCAAAATGTCCGCTAGTACAAGAAAGTTACATTAAACGAATTAAATTTTTCTAAGTTGCCGTATAATAAACATCTTATTAACCGAGTTTAGTCGGTCTGTATGGGAGAATCTTGACCCGGTCAAGACTCTTCATACAGACTTTCTGCTCAGTTAATAAGAGCTAAACAATAGTAGATTAACAAATAATATAACATCTCTTTCAAATTACCTTATTAAGAAAGGGCAAATGACCCATTTTACCTGAGGCAATTAAATAGAAAGTTCTAATTGTGTAGTGCTAAAATCCAATTACACAAAAAACATACCGCCAGCATAAATTAAGTTACCCGTTCGAAAATCGTTTAGGTTATAGTAAGCGTTACCACGATGTTAAGTAACTTAATAAAAGATTGCGTGCTACAAGAAGTCCCATTTACGAAAAGTCAGTTCAAAAAGTAAATAAATAAATAAATAAATAAATAAATAAATAAATAAACAAATAAATAAATAAGAATAAAAATAAAATAAAAAGAGCGCGGGTTAGTCTTTCCATTTATCAGTTAATGCGTCCATCACACATCTAAACAAAAGTTCTATAACCAGCACGAAATTAACTGATTGATTTGTCGTCTTAAATTAAAAGGCTATTGTCTAATCGCAGTCACAAAAATAAGTTTGAATGATTTAAACACTGTAAGCCACGCTTTTGTCGATATTATGTTCACGTCCTTTAACAAGAAACATCTTCTTCCAGGCCATGTCGTCTCTTTTGGGCACATTATGTGTAACCTTGCTGGTTCCATGTCAAATACTCAAGAGAACCTTCGCTCAAGGTTTGATCAGTTTGCAATAGTTTCATTTGGTTGAATTCAGCTGTTTCGAGAACGTTTGTTGAACAAAACCGTGTAAAACGTACGCGACAATGCCGAAAAAATTACTGGTAGTGTAAGTTTTACATGATCAAAGTTCACTATGTTTCAGTCTGATAGAAAAAAAATTCAGTAATACTTGTATCTGTGATTTTTCCTTCTTTGGTGCCGAAATACCGTGTACTTCGATCAAATAACAGTAAACCACTTTTACCCATATCTTTCAGTCATGTCGCAAACGCTCTAAAGCTTCGGCAGGACAAACCTCCTCAAGACAGCAGTATATACTTTTATCTTTATGTTTGTAACCTTTACTTTTTCAATAATATAGTATTTTCGTGAAATATTGAATTGAGTTTTCTCAGAATTGTTATTTTATTCTATTTTTTTTTTTACTCGCCGGGCATAAAGACAAAGTTTACTGGCAGAATTAACTGACTATAAAATATATAATTAACGTACATTCTATGTGATGCTGTACGTAAAATTTAGCGAGAAATTTCACCGTAAGAAAATAATTTATCCCATGAAATTTGTCAATAACAACTTTTTTAGATCACTGTCGTCAGTTGCAGTTCAGAGCCGAACAAGTGTTTAACGGCAGACGTCTAATGAATCACGTGATACATAAAACCGACGTTATATTAGAGGAAATCTGTGAGACGTTATGTTACATGGAACCAAACTGTGTCAGCTATAATATCATGACAAACGATGAGACAGGAAAACATAAATGTGAATTGAATAATGTTACTCATGAAGGGCACGAGAAAGACCTGGTGAAGAACTCAAGTTATACTCACCGGGGAGCTAAGGTAAATATGTTTAATATAATTCATGCTTCTTCTTATACTGGATTAAAGAATGCACTACAACTGTCTTAAATTTGTAAGAGATGAATCTTATTTGAACATCTTATAACCTTTTACTCTCAAACAATTACTTCGTTTACAATGACTCCATCTACAAACAGATTCATGGTTGCGCAATGGGCAGCCCTGTTAGCCATGTTGTTGCAAATCTCTGCATGGAGATAATCGAGGAAACAGCCATCACTGCCTCCTCGACACCTCCAAAAATCTGGAAGCGTTACGTCGAAGATAGTTTTGTTAAAATAAAGAAACATTCTGTCGCATCCTTTCATGACACTCTAAACTCAATTGACCCAATTGACTTTGGAATCCTGGCACACAGCAATTACGAACCATGCTGACAATAATTCGAAACAATTACCAAGACAATATTCAATTTTATTTTAAACCTCACATTAGCATTTTTTACTCGCAGACAAGTATTTCTGTTGTTTTCATTATAATTTTGTTTTTTCACACTTTTCTTAGTGTATATTTTAACGTTCGCGCTTTCTATCTATTACTCGTTAAAGACTACAGACTGGTAGTCGAAAGCTCGT
>NW_028301552.1:19027500-19030000 GCF_042242905.1 Orbicella faveolata
ATTTGTAGGCAATTGTGGAAAACGAGGACGGACAACTTCGAGCGAAAAAAAAATATATATACAGTAAAAAGTCTAAGAAATCTAAAAAAAAAAGTTTAAAAAATTTAATAAAAATAATATAAATAATTTTATAATAATATAAAAATATTATTACTATTTTTATTAAATTTTTTAAACTTTTTTTTTAGATTTCTTAGACTTTTTACTGTATATATATTTTTTTCGCTCGAAGTTGTCCGTCCTCGTTTTCCACAATTGCCTATATATATATATATATATATATATATATATATATATATATATATAATCGTTACCAGAACTCTCAGGCCAACAAAGGTGTCACAGCGTCAGGAGGATCAGTAAAGATTCCCAGTCCAAACCTCGCAGCATAAGCGAACGTAGAAAGTTAAAAAATTGTGAGGACGGAGAACTTCTGACGTAAAAAAGATTAAAAAATTTAATAAAAAACGTTTCGGTCAGAGACCTTCTTCAGTTATTACAACTTTTGAATAAAAACGAGCTTTAAATAAGATTAAGGTGCTTGTGATTACGTAATTACAAGTGACAATAAAAGTACAAAATCACGTGAAAGAGCAAAAAGTGGTGTTAATTAACAAAGAACAAAAAACAAAATCAACAAAGCGCAAAAATATTGAATAAGTCAAAAACAAACTATTATGAAAATAATCGGCAGAGTCTGAGAGATAAAAGCTAAAAAACTAAAAGACCAAACTGGCTAAAACAAATAAAATAACCGGAGAGGCAACGCGGCAAGCAATGGAAAAAGTAAAACCCTCCCCTACATATAACTGAAAGCATCAACTGTAACAAAATCCCAAAACGAGGTCTTAATTTGGAGCCTGAAAAGGCAAATTAGCAACAAAATCCCTGGAGGGGCCCTTAAATAATATTAATCATAATAAGATCCCTTGACAGGGCCTTTGAGTCTAATCAACACCTAAAAGGCTGACAAAATCCAAGAAAAGGGCCTTTGAACGATCAATAACGTACAATATAGGAGAGGATTTAATTAATTACAAAAGGCTGACAAAATCCAAGAAAAGGGCCTTTGAACGATCAATCAATAACGAACAATATAGGAGAGGATTTAATTGATTGTTAACCAGGGGTATCCCTCTAAAATAGTTTCTGATCAATTCTCCAAAGCCTCCGCCATTCCTAAAAATGATTTACTTAAGACTCGTGGAAAGGAAACGAAGAAATTATTTCCATTTGTGATTACATTTAATCCAAATCTACCCGACGTAGGCAACATAATCAGAAAGCATTTGTTCATTCTACATGCCAACCCCAAATTAAAAGAACTTTTCCCTCGAAGTTATATCATACCATCTTTTCGTCGATCAAAAAATCTCAAAGAATTGTTAGCACCATCTCGTTTCAAAACTGTCGAAGAGGGATAAATAATTCATCAAAACAATGGTTGCTTCAAATGTGATAGGAATAGATGCGACCTGTGTCGAAATTTCTTTGTTGAATCCAAATCATTTCTTAGTTTTCAGACGGGCAAAAAATACACCATTCATTCCAGGCTTTCTTGTGATTCAAAAAATGCAACTTATTTGGCTTCTTGCAAGAAAAATCGCTTGCAATACGTGGAATCTACCTCTACCGATTTTAGAATTAGGTTTCGTAATCATACGTCTGCTATGCTCACAAACAAAACAACTTGTGAAGTAGCAATACCTTTTAACAAAATCCCACACACTCTAGATGACTTTTCGTTCCAATGTATTAATCAGGTACAGACTCCAAACAACTCTGAGGAGATCGATAAGCTTCTAATTACAAAAGAGGCTTATTGGAGTGCTCAGCTGTTCGCTTTGGCACCCCATGGCTTAAATAAAAAAAAGGAAATTCATTCGGAAAATAGAATTTGTTATAATTAATTAAGTCCTCTCCTATATTGTACGTTATTGATTGATCATTCAAAGGCCCTTTTCTTGGATTTTGTCAGCCTTTTAGGTGTTGATTAGACTCAAAGGCCCTGTCAAGGGAGCTTATTATGACTAATATATACCATACCATGAAAACTGGCAATAGGTTAAACTGCAAATGAAAAATTTTACATGAACAAGCTGCTCGGAAATTTTAAAAGTATTTTTTATTTTATCGAGTTTTGCAGCTAATAGTTACTAAATCAATTTAATTTATATGTATACTTTTTTTTTTTTCTGAATAGATCACAAAGAAACAAGACCTACCCTCTCCAAATGGATTGGCAAAATTCTTGTGCACGTATTGCCACATGACGAGTTCTGGTCTTGGTGCATGTGGAGGTGGGAGTGGACGCTGGTCATGAAAATTAATGACAGCGAGGTATTATGTTTGTACACTGTTCAAGTAAATTTGTCATTAGTATTTAAAAGAAATGGGGGTAGTAAGTTAGTAATAAGTCATTTTACGAGCGATTTGATTTCAACGATTCATATCTAAAACCTTCTGGTCTTGATAATGTAGTACCCCTCCTTGCCGTATC
>NW_028301552.1:19032500-19122500 GCF_042242905.1 Orbicella faveolata
AAACAAAAACAAAAACAAAAAAAACAAAAATGTACGTTGCTGCTCGTAGGATTTAGTTTAACTCGAAATCCACGTCTGTTGCACTGAGCTCATGGTATCGGAAAGATCGATCCGTTGTTTCCGATGGCATATCCGTTTGGTTTAAACTTGAAGTATCCGTAGGAAATGGTGGCCGTTTTAACTTCTTAATAGTTATTATCCATCCTTCATCCGATGATCTCCGCTACAGAGACATTTTGCACGATCGAATAACTGCTCAAGCGAATCGCGAGGAAGCTCCAGCCAATTTAATCCATTTCAAAATATGTCAATGCGAATGAAAAGGTTTGCTAATATTGAACTCAGCAGCATTCGATTTTTTGACTTAGTTAAAGCGGTGAAATAAATTACTTGCAGAACTTTTTGCTTGAAAAAGATTCATGAATAACAAAGATGTTCGTTGAACAAAGTATATTACGTATTTTTCTTTTTTTTTCCTTTGATCGTAAAATGCGTCTTCCAGAAACACTAGTATTTGGTAGAAGCATCGATCTCATTACCATTGGTATAAAAACAAATACAAGTAAGTTAAAAAAAATAATAAAACACGGTAGAATTTGAAAGTTCGCGTCAGATAATCCAACGGACAGGTGTATATGAAATAGAGTTTGCAATTGTTAGTATATATATTTTCTTGTAAGTAGATAGCCTTCCATAACAGCGAAAAAAAATCGAGAAAAAATCTGATGCCTGTGCTTAAATGAAGATTCTGAGTTTGTAGTTACTCGGTTACCACTCTTTTTCTTTCTTTTTTTTTTTTTTAGATTTATTTCAACAATAGAGCCCGTTCTTTATCGGGCCCTTGTTTCATAGCAACCAACGAACAATCTTTTTAACAACCGATTTAGTCATGTTATCGATCGAATGCGGTAAACGAAATCACGATTTTTGAGTCAGGTGCTCTTTGCATTTCGCGCTGGTCAAATTTATTGTTTCAAAAGCCCAAAAATGCTGTCACTCTTATTTTAAAAATAACCATTCTTCTCTCGCTTTTTCTTGTATCACTACGTCATGAGCCGAATTATTATATTTTTGATCCCAATTTACCCATTTTTGTCATGCCGAAATCAGAAAAATAAGCCGAAAAATACAACACTCAAACTCTCCATGTGACCATTCAAATTGCTAAGTAATTAGTCTTGTTTTCAAAAATATATTAGTTGTTTGATTCTGTCATTTAATTTGTTTATTTCTGGGTAATTTTTGATTCATGTGGTGTAAGCGTTCATTAAAATTTTAAGTGGCAGCTGCCAAACCTTTGTCGTCGCTGTTCGCCGAAAAGAAAAATCTGATTGAGCCTCGAGTATTTTTCTCAATAGTTCCACTACTAGACCTGCATCCTTACCAACTTGAAAATTTTTATTTTTTAATTAATTCTATTTATTTTTGTATTTTGCAGCGCACCAGGTGATATTCACAGACAGCCGGTCACAATATGTTCAAATTGTAGAGCAGAATTATCGAGAATTCTTTGTTTTAGCAACACATCTAAGGCGTGGGAGATGTTTGAACTCACAAGTTAAAAATGGCTGATTGATTAATCGCCCACCCCATGCATGGCTAAAACAAGCAAAATTGAAATACAAAATTTAGTTCTCAGTTAACTCAACTTCAGAACGTCACATACATGACAGGGTTTTTCGATCATTCAAATTAGAAATTTTCAATCTAATAGACTATGTCTTAAATTTACACGTGCTGCACGTGTATCTTTATTCTCTCGTCCTGTCTGATTCCTGAGGTAAGAAGTTCTGAAGGTTAGTTTTCTTTGTTGTTAGAATAACTTTGTGACTGCTTTCTTCTAAGCTAGATCTGTACACATCTTGACTATTAACAAAACACTAGGCTGATGTATATCGAAGAAAAAATACAGTTAATTTGCCTTTTTTTTTTTTTGCTAAATTTCAAATCGTGAAGTTTTGATCTTACGTAAGGAAACAACTATTTAAAGGAAGTTAAGACAGAATTCTACTACAAAATTTAGATTATTTTCGATCATTGATCATTTTCTATGAAGTGATAGTTGATCAGGCCGAAGGCTGAATGAGTTATTTTATTGTTAATTGGTGCAGAATCATACAGAATATTGCCTGAAATGTACTACTAATACCAACTCTTGAAAAACTTGTCCGGCAAAAGATAAAAAAAAATAATAATAATAATAACAGTGGGAGAAAATGTCTTTGTCAAATTTATCATTTTCAGATGAATGTCGTCATTTGGAGTTTAGAGCAGCCCAAGTGTTTCATGGCCATCGTCTGATGGACCACGTGATTAGCAGTGCTGACGTCACAAACACGAATTTCTGTAGTGCACTATGCTTTATGGAACCGAAATGCATGAGTTATAATCTCATGACGAAAAACGAAAATGGAAAACGCAAATGCGAATTGAATAACGCTACCTATGAAGAGAGGAAGAGAGACATGGAGGAAAATCCAAATTAGGTACACCGTGGAGCAAAGGTAAAAGCACTTCAAGATAAAAAGATTCTAAGTCTTATGAGTCGCTCGTTGTGATTTCACTGTTACCCATGTGTCTTATATGCTAGTTTGATGTTTCCTTTCATTTTTCCATTAGGCGTTGTGGGGTTTCAGTGGTGACAATTTTTAAAAAAGTTTGTCGTTATTATGAATAAATTAAAAATAACCACTTCTTTTCAGCCACGGACATTCTAAAAGAAATACCATTGTTTCATGTCTTCTGAGTTTCCGTTTTGGTTCTTAGAATGCTTGCGCCAATGACCCCTGCAAGAACGAAGCGACCTCTCAAACCGGTTTTACACGCAAAGGATATCGTTGTCTGTGTCCCGTGGGATTTACGGTTCAGCATTGCGAAAGCGGTAAGAAACATGTAGCTGCAACTGACAAATTAAGATAATGTGGCAACCCAGTTTATTGTCCCGCGGACTACTGAGTTCCATAACCCAATTCACTTTACCTACTTTATGCACTATTTACTACTCATGTATAAGATTGGAAAACGAGAAACATTGTTTATCACAACCGGCAGCATGGGCATTCAAGTTTGCACAGATATGTACTTCTGCGGCGAAAACGTTCAGTTAGATTAAACAATATATTATGAAAATGTAAAGCAAGCGAATCCTTCTACTGTCTGCTACGCGTATTAAAATGTAATATATTTCTTTCAGATATTGACGAGTGTGCTGCTGGGACATTTAGTTGTGATGCTAATGTTAGTTGTGAATCAGTTTTATCTAACACAATATAACTACCATCTTTAAGTGGGGGAGTGATCTAATAACTGATGTGTTCAACGCCGGTTAGGATTCAGGCTCCGTCAAAGTCCATTTTGGTTTTGTTCTTAGCATAGATGATAGAGAGAAATGGTTTTGAAACTCAACAAAGTTTCAAAGTTTGTATGTTTTTGTTCGCCTTTTTGGCCTTGATCGTACTCAAAACACAATAGTTGTTTACTACGGACCGAAAAACTAACCAATAGAAACGTTTTGGTTACGGAACTCATGCAAAGCGTATGAGCGAAAAACCAAACGAATCTTTGCAATTTTTGTTTCCTCCTTTGGTGTTTGTCGGGATTCATAACCGTCCCCCTCTATTGACTATGTTCTTAGGCAAGATATTTCACTCCGCCGGTTCTTATCTCTCAAATTAACAATGAGTATAAACTGGTTCCGATTCAGGTTTTAGAAAACCTGACAGACATCAAAACGGTAAGCACCTAAAGTATTTGAGATATAAATATAAATTATCTCTTGAGAGCGACGGCGTGCCGAATATAAGGTCACATAAGGACAGGAAGAGGAGCTAAAGAAAATGTCTTCAGAAGCCGTGGAAATGCTGAATTGCGTCAACATATTCGTCCCCGTACTGATGATATTTTAACGGGAAGCTTTCTCACCCGTAGGTGATCTACAGAAAGGTCCCGATCCAAAATAACATTAAATTATTTAAAAAAAAAAAAAAAAAAACACAAATTAAAAAATATATTAAAAATACAAAAGTAAATTATAGACTGATAGATTTAAAAAAATTACTTTTAAACTGACATATGGTGTCAGAGTTCATGTCATGTCATGTCATGATACTCTCATCATTCATCAAGACATCGTTACGCATAACACTACTAGCCTATAGGGGTTCATAAATGTTATCCTTGAATCGAAGTAAATTATGCTTTTCTAAATTTGGTTAAAGTACTTCTTTTTTCTTTCTTTTTTTTTACGCAGCTTGGTCATGCGAGGAGCCCTACCACAGAGATGTGCAAGTGAAAAATCTTCTTTAGCTGTTACTCTATTTAATTCGACATGTAACGTAGTAAATTGTTTTTGTATCGGAGTTGCCATGTGAACGAGAGTGAAGCCAAATGAAACAAGTGCAGTGGGAAGCAATACCGGTTGGTGGAAACGGTTTTAAGTACATCTGAAATATAAACAAAACTAAGGAAATGAGAGGTTTTCATTAGATATTTTCTCTCTTTTCAAGATAAAGACCCGTTTTAAGAGTGTGTCTATAAGAGAACCAAACAGGAGGTGATACAGCTTAAATCGCGGATTTCGCTCAAACTTGGCACGAATGTTGGATTTGGCGAGTTAATGATTATGGTAAAATAGTAGATTAAAATATTTGATTCCCTCTAAGTTAGGGGGTGCTCAAATGGCCAACGAGAAAATGGTCCAGAAGATTTCATTTTCACACGGCTTTTCTTGTTGTAGAATAATAAAAAACAAAGCCATAAATGAATAAGTGTCAAATGGTCATGCATTCTTGGGTCCCCCTGACTTGGAGAAAATCAAATATATTGACCTACTATTTTGCCATAATCATTCCCATTCACCCACCAAATCAAACATTTGTGCCAAGTTTGAGCGAAATCAGTGATTTCAGCCAAGTAACCTACTGCCTGGTTCTGTCTGACACAGTCTTCAATTGTTTGGTTTAATAATACGTTTACTTTTTAATCGTGGATACGCGAAGCGTTGAAACGACTTTTGTTAGGGGCAAAAGTATAAATCAATCAAAAAACAAGTTAAACACAACAAAACAATTAGAAACATAAGTAGGACAACTTATAAGACCATAGTATCCAACCAAAACTTTCTTATGACAAACAATAAAAAACACAGTTACAAAACTGGATGTACACAAAATTAACTACGGTAACGCAAAAATCCTGGAGGTTAAGGTATTCCGGGAAATTTTTAAAGACTACAAAGGACTTAAGTAATCGAATTATATTGCAAGTGACATTAGTAATCGTAAAGCGCTGTGTAAGTAGTGTTATTTAGTATTGTAAGCAACATGAGTTATCATACTGTACTGTAAGTAGTGTAGGCATTTGTATTGTTAGTAGCGTAAGTGATCGTATTGTATTGTAAGTAGTGTATATACTGCATTGTAGGTAATATAAGTAGTGCAGGCCTTTGTTTTGTAAGTGACGGAATTAATCATATTGAATTTATCATATTGAAGTGTTATAAATAATATAAGTATATGCATTAGTCTTGAAAGTAGTGTAAGTAGCTGTATTAGTATTGCAACCCGACCAGTGTGTGTAACAATGCATATTGTTTTATGTTTAAGTCGAGCTGATATTCCTGTGATATTTCGAATTGAAGTGATTTAATGACAAAAACAATGGTAGCACTTTTGGTCACGCATTCGACTGCTGGCGTTATTTTAATTTTTTTGTGTGTGTGATTTGAATAATTTTTTGACGAGTGCCTAATCATTTGCCCAAACTAAACTTTACATATATTGAAAGACCTATCCTAGTATAGTTAGAATCTAAAATGTTGTGGAATTCCGAGACATGGCACATGGTCAAGATGACAATTCTTTTCACCGACTGACTAACTCAATTTTGGAGAATACTCTGGTTTTGTTTACCGTCAAGTAATTAGATTAATCCAAGTCTTTAAATTTTCCTTTTTTAGACAAGGAATAGTTCAGCAATAAGCTGTTTCTATCACAACTTTTCTGCGCTCAATAGTTGCGAAATGCGAGTGGAATGAAAATGGTCGATTTTTGGCCGATTTTCAGCGCAGTTGGGACTCGCTAAATTGCATGAAATTGAGTCGGAAGGTTAAATCGTAAAAGTCGTTTTTTTCGGAAAGGCAAAGCTATTTCAAGGAAAAAACTACAGCCTGTTTGCACTCTTGCTAGGGGCTAGCTATACGCAAAAGACGAGTGAATTTGAATTTTCTAGCTTTGCCGAAGAAATTTGATTTTGTTTGATTTTTGAGGGAATTCGCTCTTAAATTTTAACAAACAAAATCCTGTATATATTATGCTTCAAAGGGAGGGTTATTTGACTTTTTCCATGACCTTGTTATCTTCAAAACTCGGTCGAGCATGAAGTAGCTGATCGAAGGCGATATCTTCATTTTGTAAGCGATGTATCCACGACTTCCTCATAGTTTCCTTTGATTTCTTAGTGTCATCTAAATTTTGCAAGAATTTCCCTGTTCTCTAGACAAACATGAGCCGGCCTACTGCACTACGAGCAATGGGATCAATGAATCTATGAATCAGGGAACATTAAAGCAAACCAAAACAGGACAATTGAAATTTCAGGAACAGTGGTGGCGGATGGAAGTTGGTCATGAAGATTGACGGCGCGAAGGTAATAATTTTGTTGTCTTTCTGGCAATAGCGTTGAAAACACGTGGCCTAATGACAACACCTTTACGCTGATAAGTAGACGAATAGTTAGGTTGTTTAATGTACATTACTTCTAATCGTTACTTATCACATAACCTTCAGGGTGAAACTGTTTCTTCACTTTTGAAAGCATCGCTAAGCACCAAACCGTGGAAAGTTGAAAACGCAATCTTAGCCCCGTTAGCTACTGGAAATAGGGCGACATTTCTCACCTAGGACTTATTTTCCTCTGCAGCCATTACTTGTGAAATCCAGGCTTGGAAAACTAAATTCAACAAATTTTAGAGTACAGAATACACAGGTTCGCGTTTGCTTTGAAATAATCAGCTAATAACCGTTATTGCAATTATCAGCGGCTTGACACACAAACGAGGCGAAAGGGTCAATTCTGCATGGTATTGACCCTTTCGCCTCGTTTGCATGCCTTTTAAGACAAACAATATTTGACCGCAGACTCAACTGCAATAAGGGCTATTCACTCTACTTTCTCGGGGATAGCTGGGAAAATACTGCCTTCTCTTTGTTTTCTAGCAAACTTTCCATTATTATTCCCATGTTCGGAGCAATCAAGATACATTCAAGCCTGCAGCAGGGGAAACTGGGTTTGACACACAAGAGACCAAGCTACCAACCTACTGGAATACGTCATTTACCGAGATCTGTCTCGACATGAAGATCCCTGGTGAGGAAACCGCGAATTTTATCACCCTTGACCAGAGTGCTGACTCGCTGTACTCACTAATCGCTGACGGGCAATGCCGCTCTACATCAGTGGGTCGTGACACGTGGAAGAGTCTGCTTGGTTCCCAAGGCTCCTTGCAGCGCAACTGCAACATAGAGGGGTTCAATGCAGTAAGTGGCTCACCAAATAATCCCAAGGCAAGAATCGGTATCATTGTTAACAACGAAGATTATGAATACAACAGCTGCGATTCCAGAATCGGGTTCGGCACAGGGGGTCTCCTGATCACTCCAACACGTGTGGCATTGCCACGCAAGGCGCATCAGATAATGGAGACAAGCACATCAAAGTCATGGGATATATATTGATTCAGTGACATTTTTATTGCCCACTTCTTTCCTTCTATTTTTTCGTGTTTCGTTATGGTCTTTTTACTTTGTTAGTCAGTTATGGCGAATAAAGATAAATTATACGGAAAAAAGAGGAGTTGTAAAGAAGAGAATTTTTATCATAAGTTAGTAGTTGATGCTTTAAGTATATACTTTATATGCTATAAAGATATTTGATACTTTATTTTTCAGTATCTTGATGTTTAAATGTCATGTTTTAGCATTTAAACTTCTATGGCAGTACAACTTCAAGTACGTGTATAGAGCACAGGTATTGATGCCAATTCTTTTGTTTGTTTGTTTGTTTGTTTGTTTTCAACGCTTTCTTTTCCTGAAATCGAGCTTTATAGTTCCCTTACGTGTCCTGCCCATTAAACTTCACCGGGTGTTGTAAAAATATATATATATCCTTGGCTGTAGTATAATCGTGACATCTCTACAGAATTGATAAATCTCGGGACGAAAAAACGAGAGTTTTATTCTGGAATTCCTTGCAAAAGCAGTACCCTGGAAACATTTTAAGACCTTGTGCAGTCCCTGAAGGCAACCGTGTCAAGATTGCGGCTCTGCCCCTAAATCTCACTCGATCACAATTACCGCCAGCTGCGTAAGCTACGAGAAATTGAACTAATGTCTACACCATAGAGAAATTTTAAAACAGTCAGAAACCCTGTAGGAGATTCGTGCAAAAAGAACTCTAAATGACAAATTAAGCAGATTGAGAGTTATGGATGTCTTCCCTGATACGCTGCGTTATCAATATACCATCTAAAATTTGAATGGTGAAATGAGTGATTTCAATTCGGGTGCTTTCCATTTGACCAAATCTCCGATTGCTTGAATTTTGGGAGATTTCCAGTGCACGTCCCCAAATCTTCGGCAACTATCATAAACTCTCAAAATATACCAAATTATTTGGAAAATGACTCAGCAGGAATTATCCTTCCATTTGCTATTTCTACCAAAATTTCCAGAGGTAATTTTGCTGTTGAACGGTTTGAATTTCAACAATGTTTGCATCTTTTGGAAACTTCCCCAAAACGTTCCCTACTGTTTGCTCCCGTATAAAATTTTTTGCTAGGCCTAAAAGTTGAGCTCCTGGGGCCTGTTTCTCGAAAGTCCCGGAAACTTTGCGGGCCCGAAAAGTCATTTTTAGTTAATCGGTATTCAAAGACAGAGAGGTGTACACGCCTCTAACTCCTTGTACGGAATGGAACCTCATTTTTAGCTAAGAGTATGTGAATAAAATAGATCTGTAATTGTGATAAGGTCTGAGATTTTGCTACGGCTTTCCGGGTGCGAAAACGTTTCGGGACCTTCGAGAAACGGGTTGTTCAAAGCCCGATTAAGCTAACCCAGGATAAGCGAGAATTTTGATTTGAGTTTTGTTACTTTGCGGTGAGTTTTTCTGTTTATATCGTTTGGCTCTGTCTTATGAGTTTGAATAACCTCAAACTACACAAAACATGAGAAGTGTTAATATAGATGCGAATTAATATTTTACAATGAATTGATCAAGAAGTCACATTTTTCGCTAAAAGATTTTTAAAACACATTTAAAAAAGCGAACGACGTTTCGGCGCTACGTTACGCCATTATCAAGTTAAAAAGTGAAAAAGTATAAGGTGTAATACGAATACATAGAATGTGACACAACGCAAAAAATATTTACGAGTTCTATGGGTATAATTTGCAAGGTAAATTTGCAAGGTTGGGAGACGCGGTGGCCTCATGGTTAGTGCGCTCGTCTCCGGATCGAGCGGTCCGGTTTCGAGCCCTGGCCGGGGACATGGTGTTGTGTTCTTGGGCAAGACACTTTACTCTCACAGTGCCTCTCTCCACCCAGGTGTATAAATGGGTACCGGCGAACTTAATGCTGGGAGTAACCCTGCGATGGACTAGCATCCCATCCAGGGGGGAGTAGAAATACTCCTAGTCGCTTCATGCTACAGAAACCGGGATAAGCTCCGGCCTGATGGGCCACTTGGCTCGCATGCAGACTTTACCTACCTAATTTGCAAGGTAAGTAACACAATCAGGAAAAAGAAAATGTACGGAAGTGTCACATAAAAAGTTTGGCGCACATGGTAAGTGTGGAGCAGTGAACCCGACAAAATTTGCATCACACAAATTACATTGAATTAGTATACAACGCATCGAGTGTGGACGATAAGGGGCTTGTTTTCTTTAACACACAGAATTTGTGACAGTTTTCTGCTTGTGAAGATGGGTTTTACGTTAACATCGATCTTAGCTCCCAGAGAATAAATATCTTTGCGTACGCGATGGGCTGATCGCTGATCTTTAAACAGCAATACAGCACTATGTAAACAGATGGGTCTGCTGAAGGCACGGTGTGTATTTCTTTATCTGGTTCCTGGCTGAACTCATTTATGGTGGAATCGACCAATTTTATCGGATAGCGCAGCTTTGAAAACATGGTGCGTAACCTGTTGCATTCTTTTGCAAAGCCTTAGACGGTATAGTACACACGGATAACCATTGTGTTGACTAGGCTTTTCTTGTATCTGCTGTGGACGTAGCTTTGGAAAAGGAGTAGCAGTCCTATGTGGGTTGGTTTTCCGTAAACTTCCGTTGTTGTTAAACAACGTATATTTCGTATTTTCCCCTCTTTTCTTCGATCTTAATATGCTGCTTCCAGAAACACTGGTATTTTGTAGTAGCGGTGATTTCATTGCCACTGGTACAAAAACAAATAAAAAGGTTCTTGACAAATAATCCCACGGACAAGTTTAAATGAAGCAGAATTTGCAGCAACCGATATGTAATGTGCTTGAAAGTAGATAGCCTTCCATAACAGCTAAAGGAATTCGAAAAAAGCAGACCTACAATTGTAGCCCTTATCGATCCGACATCACGGCTCAGTCACAGTTTTTTGAGTTATTTTGGCCACATACAAAATTGCCTTCAAATGGTAGGAAACCTGAAAATAACAGTTTCATAAGATAGAAAAACACCAAAGAGATAATGATAAACCATAAAGGAACAAGGATGGCTTAGGATGGAGAAGATTCACAAGGATTACAAACGACGCATTTGAAAAATTGAGGCTAAATGTTTCAACATGCGCAAACCGTGACTGAGCTCCTTTGACTTGGTTACCGGTATCAAATTTGATATTTTTAATTGCTATATTTTCTTTTGACATCTATCTTAAGAAGGGTGGTCATTATTTTTTGAGACCTAGCTCGTTTCATAACACAAGCAGGGCAACGAACGAAAACAGTTTTTTTTTTTTTACTCTCGAGTCATGTTATCGATGGAAATGCCGTGACACGAAAGTACGATTTTTGAGCCAGGTGCTCAATACATTTCGCGCTGTCAAATTTCTTTGTTTCAGTAGCCCCAAAAAGTTAATCACTCTTATTTTAAGGAGAACCATTGCTCGTTCGCTGTTTTCTCTTGTATTACCATGCCAGAAGCAATAAAGCCATTATTTTCGTTCTTAATTTACTTTTTTAATTTTGTGATACCGAAATCTGAAAAATAAGACGGAAAATACAACATTCTGATACTATTCTGATTGCCGCCGAATTATTCATGTGACAATTTAAATTGCTAAGCAGTCTGCCTTGTCTTCAATAATATATTATCTGTTTGAAAATATCGTTCTGGATATTTCGGGGTAATTTTTGTTTCGTGTGGTGTAAGTCCCGTGAAAACTAATGAGACAGCTGTTAAACCATTATCGCCGCCGTTTGCCGAAAAGAAAAATCTGATTGAACCTATAGAGTACAATCTTTTTTTAATACTTCTACTAGATCTGCTTCGAAGCGAGTTAAAAATTTTGGTGCGTTTTTAAATTTTAATTTTGCAGCCCTCCAGAAGTAATTCGAAGACAGCGGGTCATAATATGCCAAAATTGCAGAGCCGAATTATCGAGAATGTATTTGTTTTCGCAAACAAAGTAAGCCGTAGGAGATATTTGGACATACTAACTGACAATGATGGATTAAGCACTCACCTCTTCCATGGCTAAAACAAACAAAACTGACATGTAAAATTTAGTTTTCAGTTGACGTAGCGTCAGGACGTCACAAGCTTGAGAGGGTTTTCGATCATTCAAATTATAAATTATCAATCTAATGGACCATGTCTTACATGTACCACTGCTGCACCTGTATCTTGATTCTCTCGTCCTGTTTAATTACTCACGCAAGGAGTTCTGAAGGTTAGTTTTCTTTGTTATTAGTAAAAACTTTGTGACTGCTTCCTTCTAAGCTAAATCTTTGCACGACTTGGGTGTTAAAAAACCACAAAGCTTGTGCGTATCGAAAAAAAAAAAACACAAGTAATTTGGCTTTGTTGCTAAATTATAAGCGTGAAGTTTTAATCTTACTTAAGAAAACTATCGAGAATCGCTTTATAGGAAATTCAGAATTCCACAGAAATATTTACATTATTTTCGGTCTCTGATCGTTTTCTATGAAGTGATAGTTGATCAGGTCGAAAGTCGAATCAGCAATTTTATTGGTAATTGGCGCGGAATTATGCAGAATATTACCTGATAAGTATTACCGCTACCCACTCTTAAAAAACTTGTCCGACAAAACATATAAAGCAGAAGTAAAAAAAAAGTCTGTCAAATGTTTAATTTACAGATGAATGTCGTCATTTGGAGTTTAGAGCAGCCCAAGTGTTTCACGGCCAGCGTCTGATGAACTACGTGATTCGTAGCGCTGACGTCACGAACAAGGATTTCTGTGGTGCGCTATGCTTCATGGAACCGAAATGTGTTAGTTATAATCTCATGATAACGAAAAACTCAAATGGAAAACAAAAGTGCGAATTGAATAATGCTACCTATGAAGAGGACAAGAGAGACATGGAGGAAAATCCAAATTACGTATACCATGGGGCAAAGGTAAAAGAACTTCAGGAAAAAAAAAGCTTCTAAATTTTAAAAGTTCCTCCTTTTGATTCCGCTGTTATATGTGTGTCTTGAGCGCTAGTTTGACGTTTCCTTTAAAGAGTCATTTTTGAATTACTCATTTTTTTTGTTATTAGGCATTGTGTGGGTTCAGTGGTGACATTTGCAAGAAAAAGTTTGTTGTCGTTATTTATATAGAATCTATGGATAAATTGAAAACAACCAACTCTTTTCAGCCGCGGACATTCTTAAAAAAATATAATTTTATGTCTTCTGAGTTTCTTTCTCGGTTTTTTTCAGAATGCTTGCGCCAATGTCCCTTGCAAGAACGACGCGACCTGTCAAACCGGTTTTACACACAAAGGATATCGTTGTCTGTGTCCCGCGGGGTTTACGGGTCAGGATTGCGAAAGTGGTTAGAAACATGTAGCTGCAACTTACTTGCTGTAAACATACCTCGAATTATCAAATTTCCCAAAATATTCAAAGATTCTTACTATTCCCTATGAAAAATATCAAATTGCAATTATTATAATTTTCGATTGCTATGTTTTGAGGACAGTAATTTTAAAAGGACACTTCTTGGGATAAGTCTATTGTCGAGCAGACTACTGAGATCCATAACTCAATAGGCCCTTTGCACGATCCGGTCACATGGTACAAAATCACACATGCTGGTGAGCAAGTTGCACAGTGGGACTTCCAAAACAATGCCACTCGTACCAGTCCACCTGGACCTGCCTTTGTTTTGGAAGTCCCACAGCGGAACTTGCTCACCAGCATGTGTGATTTTGTACCATGTGACCGTATCGTGCAAAGGGCCTATTCACTTTATCTACTTATTGTACTATCTACTAGTCATGAATTTACAGCGTTTCATCACATTGCCAAATAAAAAGAAAAAGAAAAAAAAAAAACCGTAAAGCAACGAGCAGCATGGGCATACAAGATAGAGCAAGATGCACAGATATGAACTTCTGTAACGTTCGGTTAGATTGAATAATACATTCTGAAAATGTAAAGTAAGCGAATCCCCTGACTCCTCTAGATCTCTGCTTACAGTAGTCAAAGCAAATCTAGTAAATGTAACATACTTCTTTCAGATATTGACGAATGTGCTAGAGGAACATCCAGTTGTGATGCTAATGCTGAGTGTATCAACACCAAAGGATCGTACAACTGCTCTTGTAAAACTGGTTATCAGGGAGACGGGAAAACATGTGAAGGTGAAGTCTGTCGTTGTCAAGACGGCCCGAACTGAAATATTTGCATTTGAAATACGCTTTTGAATAGCCCTTATTTTGTCATCATGATTTAAACGATTCCTGCAATTTTGATATCGTACATAAGGAATTTTTTTTTTTTTCACCGCTGCACTTGTTTGTTAACAATATTATATTCATCTCGTCAAGTGGAAAAGTGAAAATACAAATTTACTATCTCTCTCAGCGCTTTTTAGCTTGAGGTAGCCTCAAGTGGATTTAATGTAACTGAGTGGGTGGAAAATCTTTAACGAAAGGATCCTGCTTATTATATTATCTCCATTTCCAGATTTGGACGAGTGTACTACAGCAACACACAACTGCATCGATGATGATTTGTGTCAGAATACTATTGGATCATTTGAATGCCTCAGTGAGTAAAATTCGCCCATTTTTGGGTGTGTAACATTTTTTTCGAACACAATATAATTTTCATCCTTAAGTGGGGGAGTGATCTAACGGTTGATGTTATTGGACACCGATTCGGGTTTCAGGCTTCGTCGAGGTACATTTTGGTTTTGTCCTCATGCAAGATATTTCACTCCCCCAATTCTTTTCTCTCAAATTAACAATGAGCCGGGATAAACGAGTCCCGATACATTTGAAGGAAACTTGAGAGACATCAAGTTGGTTAAGCACCTAAAGTATCTGAAACTTAAATTATTTTTTTTTACAATGACGCCTACCCAAAGAGAAGGTCACATATCAGGAACAGAGCTAAAAAATGTCTCTTTCAGAAGCAGTGGAAAAGCGGAATTGTCACTCTCACTATTCACCAAGACACTACTATTATCGTTAATTCCAAGCAAACTTTTGCATTTCTAAACTTAATTAAACTATTTTTTTTTTTTTTTGCGCAGCTTGGTCGTGCGAGGAGCTCTACAACAGAAATGTGTAAGTGAAGCATCTTTTTTAGCTATTACTTCGTTTAATTAGACATGTATATGTAACGTAGTGAATCATCTTTGCATCGGACCACGGATTGGCTCAAATATTGGGTTTGGTGTTTGGTGAGGGAAAAATTATGCCAAACTAACAGGTCAAGATATTTTATACCCTCCAAGTTAGAAGGACACCCTGCAGAACTGACCAACTAGAAAATGATCCAGTAGATTTAATTTGCACACGGCTTTTCTAGTTGTTGAAATTAAAAAAACAAACAAACAAAAAAAAAAACACCAAGACAACTAATTAATTATGCAAAATAGGTGTCAAATGGCCTTTTTGGAGGAAATAAAATATTTTGACCTACTATTTTGTCATAATCGGTCACTCACCAAACCCAACATTAACGCCAAGTTTGAAATCGATGATTTGAGCTGTATCAGCTCCTCCCTGGTTCTGCCTGGTTCTACTCATGGACACACAATTAAATTTTTTGGTTGCCGAAAACATAGTCCCTTTACTTTTCTCTCAATGTCATTTAGATTTTTCAAGAATCTCCTTGTTCCCTAGGCAAAAATGAAGTGGCTTACTGCACTACGAAAGCTGAAATCAATGAATCAGGGAACACGGAATATTGAAATAATATAAAACAGAACAATTTAAATTTCAGGACCAGTGGTGGCGGTTGGATGTTGGTCATGAAGATTGACGGAACGAAGGTAATTTTGTTGGCTTTGTGGTAACAGTATTTGCTGAACACCACTTCTAATTGTTACTTATGTCATAACCTTTGTGAGTGAAACCATGAGGCGTTTCTTCCCTTTTGAAAGCACTGCCAAGAAACAAACCGTGGTGAGTTGAAAACCCAATCTTAGCCTTGTTAGCTGCTGGAAACAGGAAGAAATTTGTCAGCCAGAGACTATTTCCTCTGCAGCCTTTATTTGGGAAATCCAGGCCTGAAAAGCTAAATCTAACAAATTATATAATACAGAATAGACAGCTTCGCGTTTGTTTTGAAATAATCAGCTAATTTACTCTACTTTCTCGGAAATAGTTAAGAAAATACTGCTACATGTACTATTTGTTTTCTAGCAAACCTTCCATTATGATTCCGATTTTTGGAGCAACCAAGATACATTTAACCCTGCGGCGGGGGAAACTGGGTTTGACTCACAAGAGACCAAGCTACCAACCTACTGGAACACGCCTTTTACAAATATCTGTCTCGGCATGAAGATCCCTGGGGAGGAAGCCGCGAATTTTATCACCCTTGACCAGAGCGCTGATTCGCTGTACTCACTGATCGCTGACGGGCAATTCCGTGCCACTTCAATGGGTCGTGACACGTGGAAGAGTCTGCTTGGTTCTCAGGGCTCCTTGCAGCACAACTGCAACAAAGAAGGGTTCAATGTAGTAAGTGGTCGATCTAATTATCCCAAGGCAAGAATCGGTATCATTGCTAACAACGAAGATGAATGCGACAGCTGCGATTCCAGAATCGGGTTCGGCTCAGGAGGGTTCCCTGATGACACCAACACGTGCGGCATTGAGGCGCAAACCTTTGTAGATAATCGGCCCAGGCACATCAAAGTCATGGGATACATATTAATTCAGTGACATTAACATCCGTCCAGTTATTTTTTGTTAAGCATTTCTTGTGAGTAAGAGAAAATGATGTTGCTGTTAGCTGACAAGTAGCAAATTTCATCATGTAGATAAATGCATTGCAGGAAGCACACTTAGTCCAAAATCATTACGCTAAGCAGCTTAATTTGTTCGACGTTTAGTTCATCGCTTTTTAAGTTAATGTTAGCCACATGTTAGAGAAAACCAATTTAAACTATAAAAAAATGTATTTGAACGTCGTCGATCACTTAGTCTTACAGCTATCTGTAGAATCCTTATTCCGAATCTTTCAACTTAAAATATCGCATTCGATCGTGAAAAGAAAGGTCTGTGGATCACATGGGGTGTTCTGATCTCTATCCACTGATTTCCCGACACTGTCAGGTAAAAAAACTGTCACGTGACAATGGGCAGACACGACTTAGTTCCGTTGAAATTTCGTTCTACTTCAAAATGACAATGTGTTTAGTATAGTTTAGTTTTCCTTTGACTTTGGTCATTGCTATGGGATGTGGCTTGAATAAAAAAATGAATAAATGAATAATAAATACAGTGGTAAATTTAACAATTGATTCATGCTTTTAGTTTGGAGAGTACGAAAGAAGTGTAGAGAATTGGAGAGTAAGATAGGAGAGTTGTTGGAAGCGAAGCCACGAGCAGCTTGAGTGGGAATGAAAATGGCGAAGCAAAGCAAAGAAAAGTTAACCTTGTTCACGCCCAGAGCATGCATCATTGGATTACGATGCACCCTTGCTTATACTGAGAGTGTTAGCACAGATTTGCTAGAATATTGACAGAATAAAGGAAGAAGTGAACAGATGAATTACATGTAGCTAATGACTGAGCAAACCAACAAAGAACGTAGGGAAGAACGAAGGAACGAACTAGCGGACAAAAAAGTGTAAGGAATGAATGAACGGACGAACAGAGAAAAAAAAAACTTTTTTTTTTTGCCATGTTTTGTTTCGTTTTAAACCTGCTCTGATTCCCTGAGAGGCATTAAAATCCGTGATCTGGTTTTCATGTTTCTATGGCAACTCGATATTGTATTATTCAGTGGGTTTTTGGTAGTCATGAGAGTAAAAACAGTAAATAAATTAGTGAATGATTAATGTTTGTGTGATTTACGTGTGTCACTGATGGTCTGAATAAATCCCATTCCGAGTTGATCTCAAACAACTTTGCATGACGATTAAGGTACTTTTCAAGTCGACTCGGTTGAAGGATGTGATATCAAAACTCCTTCTGGACTGTATGCCAGAGGCTGTGAATTCATGAAAAGCTTTTAATCAGCATGCTGTATTTTGACAAATATAAATACTTGCCACGGCTCCATTCTTCCGATTTGTAAACTAATCAACAGCGACCACTGACCGATAATCTCTACGATCAGGGTTTCTTTTAACCTTTTTAACTTGGATCGATCTTTATTAAAATCTGTGAAGCATTTGAAAAGCGTATTATGAATCTTAGGGGCATTCAGTTCAGTAGCGAAATTGAAAGTGATCTGTTAAGCGACTCATCCTGAAGCATACAGCATGTAACTGCTGAATTGATATGTGCATAAGAAGAGCTCATTCATAAATTCATGACGTAAATGTCCGTTGGAACAAAACAAATCAAGCAAGTTTTCTGTTTGTTTTTTTGTTTTTTTTGTTTTTTTTCATTTCGTTTCTGCTACTAATACCTCAAACAAAAATAAAACGTTTTAGCTCTACATAATTGTTTCCAATCATTGATGTCTGATTTGAAACAAGAAACTGGAAGATATGATAATTAATTTTAACTCTTTAAACAGGTGTTTTTGTGATCAGTGGTAATTAGATATTGGACGATAAAGCGGCCACCATTATTTGTTAAAAGCAATAAACATAAAATGTAATATTTATAACTTAATATTACCAGTTTCCATAGCCGTTTAAAGTCAAATGTCTGCAACAGGAAATACGTGAATTAGAAATTCTCAGTGTAATTCGCCATGAATGCCCCTTTCATAAGTTGTATTTTTATTGCCATCTTTTTGGAATGTTGGATTCTAGTAGACTACGAGTAGTCCCTCTTTCGCTTAGTCCGTCGTGCGTGACGCGAAAGAAATTCGCGAGAAAAAAAATGGCCGCGCGAAATCCTGGGGGCTAGGAGCGCGCGAAAGGAGGGACTACCGCCTAAGCCCAAGAGTTTGCCCTTTCACGGCCGAGGGATTTTTCGGTGTAGGATTTCTCATCTTGACGTCCTCTTATTATCGCCTGTTATCAGTAGCCCCGGGAGATCTGAATAAAATTGCTCTGCTCTACTCTTCAAGTAGCCAGGCAAAAACATATGCGGTGAGAAGCATATCTTCGTTCAGTGTTCGTTCAGCGAAACTGTCAAAGAAGTTTTAAAAAGAAGACGGCGAATGAGGCCTCTTGTAACGATTTTCGCTGCGTCTAAAAGTTATTGCGAAAATTTCAACAGAGTTTCAACCGAGAATTTACATTATACATTATACATTATACATTATACATAGGAGATCATCCAACTGCGGTGAAATGTTTGCCGATAGCAGCGGAAAATTTCAGGTGAATGTCCGGTGTCAAGTGAGATTCCGGTTCAATCTTTCAAATGGATGGCAGAAAGGCCAAGCTCAGTGAATTTATATTCGCTGACTTAGACGATGCTGTTGAGGGGCGAAATCACTAACACGCTCGCAGTCGGGGTGGAGGCAGAAAGATTGCCGAACAAAACTCTGGATAAATTCAAATCTTTCCAAAGCGCCTGTTGGCAGATTCGCAAGAACATCACGGCTTGCGAAGCGCGATTCCAACGTTTCGATTTGCTCTGGTACCGCTTCGATTTGCTCCGGTTCCAAAACATTCTTGCAAGACGTCACAGGTATCTCGAATGTTGACAACACGTTGTCAACGCTCCTAACATAAGCCAATCATATTTTTGCGTTGTGAGAGCAACGCATAATTCGAACTCTTGGGCTTAGGCGGTAGTCCCTCCTTTCGCGTGCTCCTCGCCTCCAGGACTTCGCGCGGCCATTTTTTTCTCGCGGTTTTCTTTCGCGTCACGCACGACGGACTAAGCGAAAGAGGGACTACTCGTAGTCTAGGATTCTAGAGGCAAGGAGCTGTGAAGGTCAGTTTTCCTTTTTGTTGTTAATATTTTGAGAATGCTTTCGTTTAAATCACGCCAAGCTAGGCCATCTCCTCATGCTTATCAGACTCGACGGATAACAAGCAATACTTTTCTAGTACGTATCAAAGGAAATAATTCGCTGTAGGGTATGTTAGTAAAACTGTTGCATACGTTAGTTGAAACGCATGACTAACAAATTCTGTTCTTAGTCAAAGGAAAAAGTAAACCCGAAACAAAGTCCACTGAGGTTCAACAGGCTTCGACAATTTCTTGCCACCACAATTAATTTTTAGATCCAGCTGAAAACAACAGTTTTATGTGTTGAGTGAAATGTATATCGTTATAACGACGCCGTTTTCTAACATTTTCAAGTTCCTCTGCATATCATAATAGTACAAGCAACAGAATCATTGTATTTAATCAGTATCCAAGTTGAACAGTAGCGACCTACCTAAAATATTTACAACTACTTATGGTCTTAATTCTTCCAGGCGGCCAAATCCTGGAACGCACTTCCAAATCAATATCGCACTGTTCCGTATTTTAACACCTTCCGGAGATTAATTTTGTCCTGTAATATTGCATGAATTTATCTGCTTTGTTCCAATTTGTTTTTCATTTTTCTAATTCTAACATTAGGTAGCTCGAAGAAATTAAGAGCAGTGCTACTCTGTCAATTTTAGGGTAAATGAAGTTTTTGATGATGTCGCTTCTACTAGACTGGAAGGCATCGAGATTCTGTTTCTTCAGTTTTTTAATGGTTCTTTTTAAACTACGCCATGCTCAAAGGTTCTACATTATCTGCTACATGAATAAACCATCAACACTCAAATCACGTATTTAAATATCTTCAATGAAGATGTTTGGGCTTAATGGTGTGTAGGTCTAGTAAGTGCTACAGACATCACAGTTTGAATGCACAAGTTTAATCATACTAGCACTAGGCGTAAACACGAGAGAAACAAAAGTGATCGTAGGTGTGTGATGTGATTTTGCGTTCAAACTGTGACGTCTGTAGCGCTTACTAGACCTACATTCATTCAAAAAACTGTGGCGACTCGAATTCTAGAATTTGTACTTCAGAGTTCACAACAGTGAAGCAGCTAAGGAAAATGCGGTAGAAACCAGCAGATCGAACTTTCAGTGCCAACAAGCACTGGCGAAAGTAAAACACAAAACTACGCATAAAGAGGAACGTTTAATACTACAGAGTGGGTTGCATCATGATAATTCCCAGGAGCCACGAAGAAACGTGACATCCAAAGCAAAGAAAGTTCTAGTCGCTACATGGTGTGTGCTTGGAGGATATGAGACTTTATCTTATGTGAAAAATATTTCTTCAGTTTTCTGTCATTGATTCGTTTGATTTTAACCCGTTTTGTAAAACAGAAATTTGTTTCCACCAGGCCAGTTGTATCCAAGTTTGTTTGTTAGTTGTTTTCATATCTAAATATACAGCGACATTTTGCAAGATGATCAACTCAGTTAGGAGAGCTCAGCTTTTATGCTGGGTGGAATCTTACCTGCTACATGTACGGCGTATAGACTGTTTACCTAGTATTTTTTCTTGTTTAGTAAAAAAAGAGGTAATATTAGTGAAAATGATAATCATGATGACAATGAGGAAGGTTAAAGAAATGCAGCAACGTACATCGGTTATAATCATGCTAAATATATTTCTTTCAGAGGAATGTAAACATCATTTGAAGTTTAAAGAGGTGATCATTGGTAAACGTCTGATGAACCACGTGATTCGCAAAGCTGACATCATGGATCGTGAATTTTGTGGTGTGCTATGCTTCATGGAGCACCATTGTGTCAGTTATAATTTGATGAAAATAAGTGAAAATGGAAAACACCATTGCGAATTGAATAACGCTACCTACGAAGAGCACGAGGAAGTCCTGGAGAAAAACTCAAATTATGAATACCGTGGAGCAAAAGTAAGAGCGAGCCAGAAAAGCGGTTTTAAATTCTTCGAGGTTCTGATTTTTTCCCTAATTTATGTTACGCATTAAAAGACTGCTTGTTGTATCCTTTACAAGATAACAATGCTTTGAGCTGTACTTACATTTTAAAAGGCTCTGGAGGAATGGAGGAGATTATAATGGCAAACCGGCGCAGCGTTTATTAGCCCAAAATTGGCATCATTTATCCTCAACCTCTGCAGGAGGAAACGATCTTTCCAATGATACCCAGATCAGAGTGATCGGCCCAATGGAGCTGAGATATGCACAAAAATACTCAAAAAGTTGAGTGAAAAACTCAGAGCAAAATTTCCTGGCCCTACAAGTGGCTACTCCACGGCAAAAATTGCCTGTCTCGATGATGCTTTCTCAGAATGTTTTAAACTGAAAGCAAGCCCAGTAGAAGGTCAATCACTGCAGCAAAAAGAAAAGAAACGGAGAAAAAGGAATGACACTGCAAATGTGAGTCAGATATGAGCCTTTTTAAGTGTGTTTCATTACATTTTAACTTAGTAGCGATTACGATGCCGGATGCCTTGGTTGATGCGTTGAACTGCCTTATGAAGCTACGGGCCTGGGTTCGAAGCTTTGTCAGGGAGTGTTTTCAATTTTACGGTTCGGCGCTTGTGCACGCTATAATGCAGCCCATCCAATTACATTGTTTAATTATAAACCAATCGGATGCGAGTAGATGACTCTTGCGTCCGGTCCAGAGTGAAACCGTTTGGCCAAATAGCAAATTGGATGTTCAATACTAAATTCCACCTTTTCTGTCTAAATCCCTTGACATCTTCCGTGAATTTGGGGCATCAGTAATTCTTCCAACTGTCGTGTAAACGTATGTCCACAGAAAGGCTATCACTCTACTGTCAAAAATTATAATCTGTGGTTACTGAAATACGTGTGGTTGATACGAAAACGAAAATGTATTCAACGCATGGACTCGGAAAATACGAAAGGAATTCTAATGAAAACTCTTTTCTTTATCGTCACGTTTTCGTGATTGACTGAGAAATTTTCAAACGAAAATTTTGTTCCGCAAGAGTCAACTGCACAATTCTGATTGTTTTATTAACAACGAAATTGAACAGTTACCCTTGTAGCTTGCACATGTACCTACTCGTGTAAACATATGGTCAGAAAAACGTGGGGTTTAAATTACAGGTCACATTCCACAGGTCAGAGTACAGGTCATTGTGCTACAGTAACTAAACAGCACCAAGATTCAGTCTCCTAGCTCTAATATTCACGTGCACTCTGCGAAAATGTTGTTTTGGATCGAGGGAAAACTTTTGGCATAGTTATTCATCAGTAGAGAAGGGATTTTTACTCTTGACCAGTAGAATGTGACCTGTATTTTAGACCCGGGTACATTCGAATGTTCGGAAATTGAGTGGAGCCTCCTGTATAAAGATTATTATTATTATTATTATTATTATTATTATTATTATTATTAAATTTACTTAAGGGATTTTCCATTCAATTTGACTTTCCACCCAGAAGTTCCGGAATGTTCGGTTGATATGTCCGCTTTTCGAAAATTTAAAATTCCCAGTAAATTTCCGTAACATTTGTCCCCATCTCGAATTTTTTTTAAATTTTAGTTGACTGGAACGTGTCCCCGGTATGTACATTGTTTACCCTTTTTAAACGACTCCAAGGAATAAAAAAATTCAGATCACAAGAATAGAAGCTTAGGGACACGGTCCTAAATTATGTGCTAATGTTGATTTGCATAAACGAATTTTCGTTCTGCTTTTTTTTCGATGGTCGTTTTGTTTAATACTAAAAGTTTTAAAATGCTAACCAACGCCTTTCTATTTATTTGTTGATGCAGATTCCCCTTGTAAGGAGCTCTTCGACTTGACTTTGTAAGTAATTGATGAGTTAATTCAGAGTTTTACTCATATACCATCATAACATTTATAATGTACAAGAGAACGTAGTGATACTGCCTGAGTCCCTTCGTGATGTAGAGCTCAGAATGAAGCAGCTGCGCTCCAAATCAATAATTGAAAAGAGTGTTAAGACGTTTACGATATAAGCAGAAATTAATTGGGAAGGATCGATGTTAAAAATACCATTTTTATCCGACAATGAAATATCTGCTGCGTCTTCAAGCTCTTGTTCTGGCTAATCAAAAAAAAAAAAAAAAAAGAAAAGAAAAAAATACATATTATTATCCTCGAGTCGGTTAAAAGGTTGATTTGTCTGTAGAGTTTAACAACTCACTCTGCGGGCGAACTTTGGTAGTAAAAGCGAAATGTCAAATAGACCAAAAGTAAATGGTGTTTAGTAGTAATACACGC
This sequence comes from Orbicella faveolata, assembly GCF_042242905.1. Classification (NCBI taxonomy): domain Eukaryota; kingdom Metazoa; phylum Cnidaria; class Anthozoa; order Scleractinia; family Merulinidae; genus Orbicella; species Orbicella faveolata. Next base: position 19,056,312 of record NW_028301552.1, read on the forward strand.
TCATATGACCGGTAACCAATCAGGAGCCGAGAAAGACAATAGGCTATTGTTTGGAGAACAATGGATGCTATTGTTTTCCAAATCCAAGATGGCCGCCACAAATTTCAGCCAATCAGGAGCCGAATTAAGAATTCAAGATGGCGGCGCCCACGAAAGTCGGCCATGTTGGAAAACAGCCCACCAGCCTCGACGGAGGACTGGGATCGGTCTCACAGATTTCCATGGCGACACAAATCACGCCAGGGTCACGCAAAAATTGTCATGCAACTTCAAACTCGATACTTACAGTGTCCTGTGGTCCTAAACGACAGAGGTCCGGTATTTAAAAACCAAACATCACACATTTTCAAATGTCACGAACTTTAATATCAACACCTTTTGGCCAACATTAAAAGATATGACGTCATTGCCATGTTGATCCAAAACGTTTGCGCTAAAATTACAGAAAGCCGGTCATTGTGTCTCAAATAAGATAGCACTATCAAAAGAAATGGAACAGAAATAATTTTATCCAGCGTGAATGTAATCTTTGACGAGTAACGAATAATAAGCGAAGACAAAAATTTATAGGCTAAAAGGTGAGAAGAAAAAAAAAATGCAATTGAAATGCTTCAAGTGAAAATGAATTGCTAATGACAGATTGCAATAAAATCTAAACTCCATGATCTCGACTGTTCCCTTGAGAAAAGCATCATTCAGAGGAATCTTGAACAAACAAAAGGCATTTTGGGCGACCATTGAAGCGGAATTAACATAATTAGTCAGAGATGAAACATGGAATAAATTAAAACCGAAAAGCACATGTTTAGAGGCTGAAATCATGATAGACTGTATCTTAACCCTTGAGAATAAAATCAAAGGAATTTCAAACAAACGTTTCGCGCTTGAAGTAAAGATTTAACTTCATTTACAAACACTGCAAATCGCTCCTAATTCAACAATTATAGTTGTCTAAGCGGGTTTCCAATAGCGCCAAAATAAACCACTTACATCAAACATAGTCCTTTCCTACAAAGCGTCACACAACTAGCAATCGCTCAACTCCATAGCCACGAAGACAGGAAAGAATGTTACGCTTAGAAAAGAAGACGTGTGCTGAACGTTGTCACAAGTAAAATGAATTCTATCAAGACCGATTGACTTATAAACTCGTAAAACAAAACAAAAACAAAAACAAAGAGTCTGAGTCTTTGCAACGTTTATTGAATAATGATAATAAAAATAATAACATGAGCTCCGAAAAAGAATTGATTGCAATTTTTTACTCTTTAAGTCTTGACCGTCGGTATTCCACAAAGTGCTGGGAACTAAACTCGTTTCCAGTTTCACAGACTCTTGGTCCCTGGCCCCAAAACGCACGATATTCTGCCCTAGTTTTCTTTGCTTTTGGTCATGAAGTCTTTGCCTGATCCGTTCCTTATTCTTGGCATAATAACTTCTCCAATACTCGTTGATCCGTTCCCTGTTGTTTTTACAGTATTAATTGTCTTCGGTAATTTCTGATGTGCTCCTTGTTCTCTTGACAATAGGCTCTCTGGCTGCTGGCGAGTCGTTCCTTGTTGTTTTCATACCATCTTTTACGACGGGTTTTGAGAATCTCGACGTTCTCTGCACGATATCTCTTTTGTTGGGCCAGGATTCGCTGTTTGTTCTTGGCATAATATTTTTTGTGGTAGGCCTTTTTACAGACAACCCTCTGGTCATTCCCTGACAGTTGATTGGAGGAATTCATCTTGCATGTGTAGCGTCTTACAAATAATGACTAAAACCCTGGAATCACACACTCTTATAAGAATCACATTGCTAATTCAGGTCTTAACCTCTTCTTCTACTTCCTCTTCGTCGCATCGTCGGGGAGTAACTTCTTCCGCATTAGTCTGTTTAGCAGGAATTTTCGTTTTGCCACTGCCGACTCGGCCGCTTCGTCAAAATCCATGTCGTCTTCCTCAATAAAGCGTTGAAGAGTCTTCATGACTTTACGGTGTATTGCGTCGTGTTTGATACAGTGAGTCCATTTTAGACGCTCTAAGTAAGTCCTTCGTAGCCTTCTTCTACTTACAGGTAATAGGACGTTGAAAGCAGCATTTTCGGCATAGTTTTGGGATTTTCCCTTATCCAGGAACTGCTGGACCTCTTTCAGGTAGGTTTCTTTGACGTCTTCCCCGACGTTTTGACGTAGCGGACTCCACGGATCTGGTTCATCGTCGTCCGCTTCTTCTTCCTCTTCGGAGCTGCTACTATCCTCATCTTCTTCCTGTTCCTCTTCAGGCTCCTCTTCATCCACCTCTTCTTCCTCTTCAACGTTCTCGTCATTGTTATCTTCCACGGGGCCGAAAATATCTGTTGAACGATCATCCATGATTCTCGTCGACCTTCACCCAAGACAACGTACTTCAAATGAGCCGAGTCGATTAAACTGATGTTTAATATACTATTTTGGGCAATGATCAGACATCCTCTCTCTTTCTTCGATGCCAGCGCGGGTATCCTTCGTGCGTCATGAGGTGACTAAACACGCGTTTCCTGTTATCACTGGCGGGATGTAAATCCAGGACCGTGTACCCAAACGGTCGTTCGGTCACTTTTTGATACGCGTCCATCGTGTCTTGCCAGCAAGAGGGAAAAGCTTGAAGCAGTAAATTCTTCATCCTTAATTGATCTCTTGGATTTTTGAAGGCTACGATGTAGTGGACGTTCCTGGAAATACTCTTGGCGTATTTCCCTGGTGGAAACATGTTTTGGCACAAGTACAACACGGTGATATTTTGATGATGAGAGTGTTTGGTGAATAAGTCTAGCAACGCTTTGTCCTCACCTCCCTCTGCCATCAAATCGTCCAGCACGAGTAATCCACCCTTCGGAAACCATGACTTGAGATGGTCTGACTCTGGAATCCCCTCGTGAAATTGCACACCAGCGTCTTCCATGTCTCTAAATCCGTCTTGCCACGCCTCGTAGCAATAATGAATCGTAGTGGGAGGGTTTACAGACAATTCGTCCAAGTGATCCAAGAGTAACGATTCGGTAAAACAAGTCTTGCCACAACCAGAAGGGCCCACGATCAAAATACTGGAGGGTGTCTTGAACCGAAACGCTTCTCCCATTTCTATTCTACTAGGGATCCCATGGTGCTTTTCGGTAGGAAATGTGATATTTGGGACATCTCGTGTCTTTTCTGATCCACTGCTTTGACAACTATGTTTTTCGTGACGAATTCTACTGTCTGCACGAGAGAATAGTCTATGACAATATCGACAATGAAGGGACATGACTCCTTGCTAGTTTGACTCAAAATGAATTGAGGCAGTTAATGCCTTAGTTTTATACATGATTAATGATCGAGTTGACGAGTATGGTGGAGGTGGTGGCGGTGGTGGTGGTGGTGGCAGTGGTGGTGGTGCAGGTAATGGATGTGGTGGTGGTGGTGACTGTGGTGGATGTGGTGGTGGTCGTGGTGGTGGTGGTGGATGTGGTGGATGTGGTGGTGGTGGATGCGGTGGTGGTGGTGTAGGTAATGGATGTGGCTGTGGTGATGAATGTGGTGGATGTGGCGGTGGTGGTGGTGGTGGCGGTGGTGGCGGTGGTGGTGAATATGGAATGGGATCTTGTGGTGGAGGTGGATGGACTCTGGTTATGAAAATTGATGGAACAAAGGTGTTTTATCCTCCTTTTTATGGTTTTGTTAGTATTCTTGCCGTGGAACTCACAGTAGATAATAAATAGATAATAGACGTGAAGTTTATAATGCTAGAAAACTGTATCTAACCCACATCGTTAACTGGAAATAGTTACCCTAAATTGTGTGGGGCATTGCTAAGAAACATTTCTTTTTGTCATACAGAGCTGATAATTGAGCCAACTAGGCCCATTAAGAAGCCACGTCCACTCAAAATTCAAGGAAAACGTAGTTACGAGTAAGAGTGCCGTTTCATATATGATTGAGCTCCGTATGTTGTATGAGGAATAGAGGCATTCGTCTATGGGCTTAGTCTCCTTCGCATATCTTTTTTTTTTTTGGGGGGGGGGGGGGGAATTTTGTGACCTACAAAATAACTTCCCAGACTGTGATTATTTTACACGGGATAAAACCCAAAAAACCTAAACTCATACTTGGCATGGTTTCCATACCAGAGATTCTTGGTCAAATGCTTACTATCTCTCGTTTTCTAGCAAACGTTCCACTACAATTCCAATCTCTGGAGCAACAAAGAAGCATTCAATATCGTGGGAGGGGAGACCGGGTTTGACACCCTTGAGACCAAGCTACCGACATATTGGAACACACCCTTTCTCAAAATCTGTCTCGGTATGAAGATTCCAGGCGAGGAGACCACGAATTTTATCACCATAAACAAGACCGCTGATTCCCTGCACTCCTTGATTGCTGACGGGCAATTCCGAGCCACATCACTGGGTCGTGACACGTGGAAAACGCTCTTTGGTTCCCAAGGCTCCTTGCAGGACAACTGTAACAGAGAAGGGTTCAATGCAGATGACGACGGACTGAACAGAGCCAAAGCAAGAATCGGTATCATTGGAAACAACGAAAACCACTGCAATACTTGTGATTCCAGAATCGGGTTTGGAACAGGAGGACGTCATGACGACTCCAACACTTGTGGAATTGAAGCAGTCGCTGCACCAGATAATGGAATCAAGCACATCAAAGCCATGGGATATATCTTAATTCAGTGACCTCGCATGCTAATTATAAAATAACGAATGATGGTCCAACTAGGAAAATGCCAGTTTTTCTTTTATTGATATCGCTATATTGACATTGCGATATCGATACGCATTGCACAGCAAGAGTAATTATTATTCTACTACATTACGCAATTATCCCACGTTAGGTCAAGAGAACGCGCAAAATATGAGCCCGTATTGCACCATAGAGTCGTATTTTGTTTTGGACATTCGCACGGGAGCCATCTGCGATCGGCTCCATTTTCGGATATTGTGAGCTGTATTTCAAAACTATAGGCCGAAAAAATGGAAAATAAGACATATACATTGCAGTAGTGGAATACTAAATCGATAAGTTTGTTTGTTTGAAGTGACTATCCCAAATAATCGAAAGCAATAGATAATTGCTCGGTAAAGGCCAAAGGGAGTACGGGCAGGGGTGTGGGAGAAAGGGGCATGTGTGTTAGTGGGGGAGGGGGGGGGGGTTAACTGCAGCCCCCACCGTTACGAAAATTGTCAAATATTTTGGGCAAAACGCTCACGATCCGGGTAAAAGCAATTGAAAAAAAAAAAAAAAAGCTAAAAACAAAAACACACACACACAAAGAAAAAAATGCAACAACAACAACAACAACAACAACAACAACAACAACAGCCAAAAAAAGAAACCTTCCAAAAGGTTTCAAGACTTGTAGGTTATTTTGTCGGATGTCTGCTTTGCCAAAACGGACTTCAAGTCAAAAGTTACCAGGGATCCAGGTATTCCGTTTTGAAAAAGCCACATGTCAGTTAAAGTTAATACAGAGATCCACGATATGGTTATTAATTCCCTTCCCATTTTCCCGTTTTGAGCCAGATCAGCTCCACAAAGAGCCGTCATGTACTATTTTTTTTTTTTTTTATTTTAAAATTTTTATTGACGACTTCGTGCGAGGAACTGATTGTTCATCGAGGTCATAGAATATGAGCTGTTTCAAAATTAACCAGCTTTGTAATTCAGTTATAAAAGTTTCATCAGACGAGTGAGTTGTGAACTTTTCGTGTCTACTGCAATCTGAGGGCGTTTGTATTTACTCACCCATTCGGGCATTACATAATGCCCTGAATTGTTTTTTTGTTGTTGTTTTTTTTTTTGCTTTTTAATACCGGCATCATGGAACTTCTTCCCACAAGTCCGAGGATGTTCGTACGCCGATTAAAAGCATTTCAATAGTAGCGTTAGAAATCAGGTTTGTAAAAATATACAACAATTATCAATCAGCTTCAAACATAATTAGAGTCAGTGGTAACCAAAGAAGTTGATAGAAATGCCAGCGCTTCGAGGAATTTAAGCAATTGAAGTGCCCAGCATTAGAGTCTAACGACACCTTTTCTTGATGGTGAGTTTGCCTTCCCTGTACTTTTTAAGATGTGTTGTGCGTTTCTCCTAGCCACTTTACATGTTTACATATGAGCTCGTGTCACACAGAAAGAATAAGTTCGGTTCCTTGCCAGTACAGCTCTCTGAGAGGCAAAATGGGAATGGCGACTTCTTCACTGATAATCTACGGAAATACAATGTGATGAATCTATGAGATGATCAAAATTTTAATACAGATATATGTTATGCTAATACTTTATGTTCTTTTAGAAACAATTCAGCCGAGGGAAATAAGATCCTCCCCGTTAAGAGCCTATTCTAAAGACAGATGGATAAATATAGAATACGAAATGAACATACAATGATAAAATTATAGCATTTCAAAGTCAAAATAAAGCGACGTTATCAAGGCATTTTGCTGTATGTTGGTCAGAACGGTGTTATAATTTCGCCTGAGAATGGTTCGAATTCAAAGCGTGAAATTGATTGTTGGATCGTCAAGATGTTGAAAAGTCATTACTTACTCTCCATTACAAGCCACTGCTTGCTCTCGAGGCTTGATAATAATAAAAACAATAATAAGCCAAGGCTTGTATTATTCTCTTAGGTGAGATTTTTAAAAAAGTTCTTTCACGAAGGTTGTGTGTTGTGATATGTTGTGTAAACGGCCAAAGATAGTGGCATCTCTTGCATTTCCAATTGCTGTGCCACGGTCTTGTTTTCGTCTCTGATGTTAGAGATCGGATCAGTTCCTCTCTGGGAAAGTTCCTCTTGAAGGGGCTTATCATAAGAAGGGGCAAAACACAAATGACATATGTTCACTACACTCCATCACTTCAAATACGCTCGTCATCCAAACATCTCCTTTTAACTCCGTCTCATATAACTTGAAAACATATGACGCAAGATCCTTCCAGTGGCAGCTCCTACAATATGGAATGCTGCACCATTTGAAATAAGAAATAGTTCGTCCGTGTCCGTCTTTAAATATAGACTTAAAACGTTTCTTTAAAAAATATTTTTAATATTTTTCAGACTAATGTTTTCACTTTTTGGATTATTTTTAGATGTTCGCTGATATTGTAAAGCGCCTTTGAACATTAGGATTCTGGTACAATATAAATCTCTTTGACAATCATCATCATCATCATCATTATTGTTATTATTATTATTATTATTATTTCTGATTGAAACTGACAAAAAATCAAGTCAATTTTTATTAAAAATTAATTACTAAGTGGCACTGAAGTCATAAGTTGGTTACTATGCTATCTAACGCATGCGCTATGAGATTTCAAGTTGAAAAAAAAAGTGTGGCAGACTTTTTCAAATTTTGTCTTTGTTTCTTCCATAAATTGATAAAAATATGTAGGTTCCCTTCAACAACTCTAGTAAAATCTCCACCATGTTTTTCTGAAAGCATTTTGTGCACGAGGAAAGATACAGAGTAATTATCAGTTATCATTTAGCCCAATTTTATGCGTTTCTTTTCTTTTTTTTTTTTTTTCGCTTTTAAATCTTTAGAGTCGGCTATTTGAAATGCAGATATCATAAATACGTAAACGAAAATTCCACCTCATATCCAAACGATCAATTTGGTATTCAACAATGAAAAGACGCAGTAGGAATCTTATTGTTACTCTACACTGATGGCTTCTTCTCAAAAATAGTAATAAAGATTCATGAAATGTTTTGCTGTTGAAGCGGGAAGAATTGTACCACTAAACTGTAAATTATACATCAAGCGATCACAGATCATACATACTTCTGCTCTAGTACTTAGCTCATTTATAAATGCATCACATAAGTGTTAGCTGGAACAAATTGAAGTAAACTGAAGTACATTGAAGTACATTGTGATGTAACTACATCACAAAATTTTCTGACCTTTTTTCCAACATAACTCAAATAATTTAATAACACTAGTGATTTGTTTTATTATTGTTTTTGCCCTTAAAGGAGAGATATGACGGTAAAAAAAGAAATGGAAGTGAAATATTACTTTAGAAACAGGTGTTTTTGATTTTAATACGACTTTGGTCTCATTTTAATTCCAGTCGACCCTGGTGGTAAAAATTTAACAAATTGGAAAATGATTTCGTGATATATGTGTATATTATATTTATATTTGCATTTCTATTTACTTTTGCCTAATTCGTCAAAAAGGAGATAAGGGTGATCTTTGTTTTAGCATGGTGAAGGAATTATTTGGACTACTGAAAGATAGACAGTCCTAAAATACAATATTTTATTAATTCCTCTCAACTTTTATGGCAAGTTTTGAAATTAACATAAGCATTGTGATGGTAATGGTAGCTGTTATTATTATTCAAATAGCATACCACACTCCAAAGAGAGAATATTAATTGTTTGAGGGTGCATCTTATTAGTCAAAAGCAGAGTCAAAATTGTCTGATTTTGTTGACGTCGCGGAATAGTTCGATTGTGTCAACTTAAATGAGCCCATAACCAGTCACGTTATTTTGAGTTATTTTGGCCACCAACGGAATCATCTTTAAACTGAATGAAACCTGAAAATAATAGTTTACTGAGATATAATAAACCGTAAAGAAACAAGGATTGTTAAGGATGGAAAAGACTGACGCGGTAGATTGACATCTGTTTGAGGTTATGCAACATAAAACCAAATGTATCAGTTATTAGAGGTGAGAATAGAAAACATTAACTGCAATTAAGTAATCCAACTCATAAAGGACCCCAAGAATTACGTTCAGCGTTGAGCCATGGTATTACATCTTTTATCCAGTGGATCGTTAATTTTTTATATATTTCTTCCAATGGTATATATGGAACAATGAAAACATATGAAATCGGTTTAAAGTAAAAACAAAATAATGTTAACGCTGTTTATGTGGCAAGGAAGTGGAAGCTCAAGATTTTGAAAAAGATGAGTAAAGAAGACAGCATTGTTTTCCTAGTCGTGTTGATATACCTCTTTTCGCTTAGTCTCCGAGACGATCTCTTTTAAGAACATATGTAACAGCCATTGAAGGTCGGTAGTGACGAAGTTAAATTTCAGGAGTTCCGTAGTTGTCTAAATGTAAATCTGCTTTACCCAGGAGCTTTACCCAGCCAGTCTTCTCCAGAGCAGCTCTTTTTAGGCCATTATTTGCAAAAATAAATAAGTGCATTAAAAAAAAAAAAAAAAAAAAAAAAAAGAACTGTGTGTAGGATTTAATTTAGTATCCCGGCCTTTCAGTTCTTATAATACTCGGCAAACTAAGCCCAAAGGAAAATGGCAGCTTTATTTGTTGTTTTAATTAACTCGAAATCCATTAACTTGAAATTTTAAGTAACAGCTACCAAACCTTTATGGTCGCCGTTCGCCGAAAAGAAAAATCTGTTTGAGCCTCAAGTATTTTTCTTACTAGTTCTACCAGAACTGCATCCTTACCAAGTTGAAAATTTTCATTTTTTAATTATTTTTTTATTTATTTTTATTTTGCAGCGGACCAGGTGATATTCACAGACAACCGCTCACAATACGTTTGAATTGTAGAGCAGAATTATCGAGAATTCTTTGTTTTAGCAGCACATCTAAGGCGTGGGAGATGCTTGGGTTCGCAAACCAACAATGATTGATTGAGCGCCCACCCCATGCATGGCTAAAACAAGCCAAATGAAAATAAACAAATTAGTTTTAAGTTAACTTAGCGTCAGAACGCCATATACATGAAAGGGTTTTTCGATCATTCAAAGTATAAACTTTCAATCTAACAGACTATGTTCTACATTTACACCTGCTGCACCTGTATCTTCATTTTCTCGTCTTGTCTAATTCCTGAGGCAAGAAGTTCTGAAGGTTAGTTTTCTTTGTTACTAGTAGAATCTTTGTGACTGCTTTCCAGTCTAAGCTAAATCTTTACACCTCTTGGCTATTAACAAAACACTAGGTTGATGAATATTGAAGAAAAAATCCAGTCAATTTGGCTTTTTTTACTAAATTATAAAGCCTGAAGTTTGATCTTACGTATGGAAACAACTAAAACTCGCTATTCAAAGGAAGTTATGATATAGTTCTACTACAACATTTATATTATTTGTCATTCATTTCTTGTGAGTAAGAGAAGATGATGTTGCTGTTAGTTGTAAAGAAGCGGATTTCATCATTTTTATTCAAACGTCGAAAAAGTGATTTTATTTTCATGTAGATAATGCATTGCAGGAAGCACCGTTAGTCTAAAAGCACTACGCCAGGCATCTTAATTTGTTCGACGTTTAATTCATCGTTTTTTAGGTTAATGTCCGCCACATGTTAGAGAAAATCAATTCACACGTTAACTACAAAAATGCATTTGAACGTCGTCGATCACTTAGTCTTACAACTATCCTTAGAATCCTAATTTCGAATCTTCCAAGTTAAAATATCGCATTAGATCGTGAAAAGAAAGGTCTCTGTATCACTCGGGGTGTTCTTTATTTGCTGATTTGCCGACACTGTATGGTTAAAAAAAAAAAAAACTGTCACGTGACAATGGGCAGACACGACTTAGTTCTGTTTAAATTCGCTTCTACTATTAGATAACAATGTGTTTAGTATTTAGGTTTCTTTTAACTTTGATCATTGGTGTGGGATGTGGCTTGAATAATAATAAAAAAAAATAAGTACAGTTATAAATTTAACAATTGATTCATGCTTTTAGTTTGGACAAAGCGAAGGAAGTGTGTAGAGTTGCAGAGTAATCTGATATAGGAGAGTTGTTCGAAGCGCAGCCACACGCAGCTTGAGTGGGGATGAAAATGGCGAAGCAAAGCGAAGTATAGTTAACCTTGTTCATGCCCAGAGCATGCATCATTGAATTACGATGTACCCTTGCTTATACTGAGAGTGATAGCACGGATATGCTAGAATACTGATAGCATAAAGGAAGAAGTGAAATGAGGTATATGTAGCGAATGAATGAGCAAACCAACAAAGAACGTAACGGGGAAACGAAGGAACGATTTAGCGGACAAAAAATTACAAGGAATGAATGAACGGACAAACGAAAGAAAAAAAGAAAACTTTAAACCTACTCTGATCTTCTGAAAGGTATTGGAATCCGTGATCTGGTTTTCTTATTTCTATGGCAACTCGATATTTTATTTTTCAGTGTTTTTTTTATAATTCATAAGTAAAAACAATAATTAAATTACTAAATGATTTATATTTGTGTAATTTATGTACGCCACCGATGGTCTGAATAGATCTCACTCTTACAACTTTACATGACGATTGAGATAGTTTTGAAAGTCGACTCGATTGAAGGCTGTGATAATAAAACTCTTTCTGGTGCTATAATATAATTTGATACCAGAGGCTGTAATTTCACGAAATGCTTTTAATCAGCATGCTGTATTTTGACAAAAACAAATATTTGCCACGACTCCATCTTCCGCTTTGTAAACTAATCAACAGGGACCACTGACTGATAATCGATCTCTACGACAGGGATTTCTTTTTACTTTTTTAACGTAACTCGGATCGATCTTTAGTAAAATTTGTGAAGCTTTTGAAAGCCTATCATAAATCTTAGGAGCATTCAATTAAGTTGCTAAATTGAAAGTGATATGTTAAACGACTCACCGTGAAGCATACAGCGGGTAACTTGGTTGAATTGATATCTGCATAACAGGATTAAGAGCTCATTTATAAATTCATGACGTTAATGTCCGTTGGAACAAAACAAATCAAACATTTTTTTTTCTGATCTTTGTTTTGTTCCTGCTAGTAATACTTTAAACAAAAATAACATGTCGTAGCTCTACAGAATTTTTGCCAATCATTGATGTATGATTTGAAACAAGAAACTGGAAGATAAATTATAATAATTTAAGTCTTTAAACAGGTGTTTTCGTTATCAGTGGTAGTTAGATATTGGATGATAAAGCGGCCTCCCATTATTTGTTAAAAACAATAAACATAAAATGTAGTATTTATAAGTTAATATTACCAGTTTCCATAGCCGTTTAGAGTCAAATGCCTACAACAGGAAATACGTGAATTGGAAATTCTCAGTGTAATTCGCCATGAATGCAATTTTCATGAGTTGCATTTGTATTACCATCTTTTTAGAGTGTTGGATTTCAGAGGCGAGAAGCGCTAAGGGTCAGTTTTCCTTTTTGTTGTTAATATTTTGAGAATGCTTTCGTTTAAATCACGCCAAGCTAGGCTATCTCCTCATGCTTATCAGACTCGGCGGATAATATAGAAGTCACCACTTTTCTAGTGTGTATCAAAGGAAATAATTCGCTGTTGCGTATGTCAATGATATTGTTGCATTCGTTAGTTGAAACGATTTCCATGACTAACAAATTCTGTTCTCAGTCAAAGAAAAATGTAAGCCCGAAACAAAGTCCACTTAGGTTCAACAAGCTTTGACAATTTCTAGCCACCCAAATTGATTTTTAGATCCAGCTGAAAGCAACAGTTCTGTGTTGAGTGAAATATAACGGCGCCGTTTTCTGACATTTTCTCTCTGCGCATCATAATGGTACAAGCAACAGAATCATTGTATTTCATTATTATCCAAGTTGAACGGTAGCGACCTACCTAAAATATGTGCAACTACTTATGGCCTTAAGGTCATTCCTCACATTTGCATTGCGCATCCTTACTGCGCATAATTTATGGCGTCAGCGCGCGCTCGTGCACGCGCATATTGAAAACATGACAGATTTGCCTTGATATTGAGCTCTGTCAGTTGAAAAATGGCTCTAGCTCACCAACGAGCACGGGCACCCCAATTTTTTTCCAGTCATTGTAATCAACTAATCATAAGTTTTGCACGAGAAAAGACTGATCTAATTTCTTATGCTGAAAATTGAATAAATAAGAAAAATAGCAGACACACTGTGGTCTTTTCTATTTTGCAGTCGGTAACCACGTCAAGAAATTTGGTTCAAATTTTTAATCAAGGATTTAGCTTTCTGCCTGAATCAAACTTAAAATGTTTATTTGTGTTCGACACAATGTATTGACTGTAGTTTAATGCGTGTTCTTATGAGTCTGGGTTCACAAAGATTTTACAATTATTGGGAATGCGTTTTTATAATAAGCATTAAATAATGCGAAAGCGAGGCATTTTCAATGCCTCACTGCTCCTTAATGAGCATGGGCACCCCCTTTTTTTATTTCAAAATTGAAGTTATAATATGATAAATATTCAGTGGAGAAAGTGTGAACAAAACTCTATGGTCACTTTTATTTCAGAGGAATTACCTTAATTCTTCCAGGCGGCCAAATCCTGCAACGCACTTCCAAATCAATCTCAATTTGTTCCGTATTTTAACACCCTCCGGAATTTAATTTTGTCCTGCAATACTACATGAATTTATCAGCTTTGTTCCAATTTGTTTTTCATTATTTGTAGTTTTTAACATTAGATAGCTCGAAGAAATTAGCAGCAATGCCACTCTGTTAATATTTAGGATATATGAAGTTTTTGATGATGTCGCTGCTATTAGGCTGGAAGGCATCGAGATCCTGCTTCTTCAATGTTTTAATAGTTCTTTTTAAACTGCGGCTTGCCCAAACGTTCTTCGTATCTGCTATATGGGAAGACTCGAAATCACGTAGCTAAATATCTTCAATATAGAGATGCTTGGGCTTGTCATTGGTGTGTGCCTGGAGGATATGAGACTTTATCTCATGGGAAAAATATTTCTTCAGTTTTCTGTTATTGATTCGTTTGACTTTAACCCGTTTTGTAAAACAGAAATTTGTTTCCACTAGGCCAGTTGTATCCAAGGTTGTTTGTATGTTGTTTTCATAACTAGATATACCGCAACATTTTGCAAGATGATCAACTCAGCTAGGAGGGCTCAACTTTTATGCTGGGTGGAATTTTACCTGCTACATGTACAGCGTATAGACTGTTTACCTGGTATTATTTCTTGTTTAATAAAAATAGGAAGTGATATTAGTGAAAATGACGATCATGATGACAGAGAGGAAGGTTATAGATATGCAGCAACCTACCTCGGTCATGATTATGCTAAATATATTTCTTTCAGACGAATGTAAACGTCAATTGGAGTTTAAAGAGGGGTGCATTGGTGAACGTCTGATGAACCACATGATTCGCAAAGCCGACGTCATGGATGGTGAATTTTGTGGTGTGCTATGCTTCATGGAGCAGAATTGTGTCAGTTATAATTTGATGACAATAAGTGAAAATGGAAAACACCATTGCGAATTGAATAATGCTACCCACGAAGAGCACGAGGAAGACCTGGAGAAAGACTCAAATTATGAATACCATGGAGCAAAAGTAAGAGCGAGCCAGAGAAGTGATTTTAAATTATACGAAGTTCTGATTTTTTGTTACACCTTTACTGACTGCTTGTCGTATCTTTTACAAGAGAACAATATTCTAAGCTTCACTTGCATTTAACAAGGCTCTGGAGGAATGAAGGAGATCACAATGGCAGATTGATGCTGCGCTACGTTTTAAGATAGAATCTGTTCATACCCTGTCATTGTTAATTTGTTTTCACACAGGAATGTTTATATTTTATACAAAATTCCACATAGGGCGTTTCAAGAACTCTTGTGGAAACATGCCATGGATAGCTTTTGCCTTTAACGATACTTAGCGATCGAGATTTTTTCCATTTTTATTTCAACCGCTGTAATTTAATGTATTTTAATCTTTTGATTTTGCTTTTTATCTATTTACTATTATAAGTAATAACTCTTTTAATATTTCTTCTACGTATTAGAATCCTTGCGCCAGTGCCCCTTGCTATAATAAAGCAACCTGTCAAACCGGTTTTACAGCAAAAGGATACCGTTGTTTATGTCATGCAGGATTCACCGGTCAGGATTGCAAAACTGGTAAGAAAAATATAGCTCAGTGAGAGCTTTTTTAAACGGAGCCTCTTCACACCATGTCACGGAAGCCATATTGAAGTTCTTAAATTATGAACTCCCAGAGGAGACAGGTTCTTTTCACAAGCAAATATTTCCTATCGTGTGGGATGACCATTTACACGTAGACTACTATTAATGAGACATTTCCATCTACAAGATGCAAAATATATTTTTTTAATCAGAAAATAGACTGAAGCGAAAAAATTGAATTGAAGTTATTACTATTCTTGTTTTCAACGCTTTTGGTGATCAGTGATTTAAAAGGGTTACTCCCCGGGATAAACTTACAAACGCAGTGTCGATAACTGAAATCCATCGTCCACTCTCCTTATATATTTCCTATGTGTAGCTCTATTTGTTTGACGACTTGCCCTCGAAAGCTGTACTTATCAAGAGTCTGGTAAAGCTCGCTTTTAGGGAACACTCTGGACGAAAGCCCGCGCTAAAAGCTTTACATCTACATTTGGCACTACCAAAGATAATTTATATTTTTATCTTAAAATGAACAAGTGATTTGCTCAAATACACACACACACACACACACACACACACACACACACACACACACATATATATATATTGTAAACCTACAAGCTATCTATTTACCTGCTTATTTTCATGAACATAAAAAAAGGTGGGAAAAATGAATTAACTCTAAAAAGACAAGAATATTAAAGACGTCTATATATTTATACATGTTTGATATTTACAATACAATACAACACATGAATTTATATAGCGCTCATTTCCAAAGATTAATGGCGCTTTACAATGTTTGTGATATAAACATTTGAAATAACGAGCTAATCAACGAACTGTCTAGAATGTAAGACACAATCGTACTAAATAAATCATTCAGCATTTTGTACAGGCAACGTTAGCCAATGAGACATATGTATCTTATCATATGAATAATTAGAATATTTATATATTTGTATTTGTATTTGTATTTGTATTTGTATATTTGTATATATATTTTTAAATTTTAATAAGTGGGGACATCCCTAGTATGGTGCCATTACGCTTTTGGTTGTCTCCTTCTCCACTGCTTTTTGTTTTTGTCTGTTTTTTTTTTTCTTTAGTTAGCTATCTTAATTAGTCACAATGTATTCGTATTGTATGGAGTAAATTATAATAAATAAATAAATAAATAAATAAATGTACGCTTCTGATAAGTTCGGAGGCAAAAAAGCTAGGTTAAATCTTATTCCTTCAAGATTGCAAGCTACTCCAAGCTAGTTAAATGAATGCAATTCAATTTTTAGACATTGACGAGTGTGCCGCAGGAACATCCAGTTGTGATACTAATGCTGGGTGTGTTAACACCAAAGGATCCTACAACTGCATTTGTAAACCTGGTTATCAGGGAGATGGAAAAATATGTGAAGGTCGGTTTTTTTTGGTATTTCACAATTCAAAGGTAACAATAGTGCACGCGCGCAAGTCTCTAATACAGCAACTGAAATATCAATTCTGATAATTTGAAGGACATGGCAAGATTATTACTAAACAGTCGACATTAAAGTCCTGGGTACTAAATACTACTTAGTGTTCCTATAGGTTTGTTGGTGCTTTAAAAAGAAGATACTTTCATGTTTTGAAAGCCAATATGTTCCTTAAAATTACACAGGGAGAGCTAACTTTCCTTCATTTGCTACATTTGGCCTTCGACGCATTGTTCCTTGTCTGGCAAACACGCATGCGCATGATACAGAGGTAAATACAAACGCGGTTGAATTCATCGCAGACTTCTCTCTTTCCAGATGTCGATGAATGTACCACAGGAGCACACAACTGTTCTGCTGATATTTCCTGCAACAATACCAAGGGATCATATAACTGCAAATGTGAGTCAGATATGACCCTTTTCGTGTGTGCGCTTTTGATTGCATTTTAACTTAGGGCTAGATTACGATGCCGGATGCTGTGGTTGATGCGTTGAGCCACCTTAGGAAGCTACGGGCCTGGGTTCGAAGCTTTGTCAGGATGTTTTCAGTTTCACGGTTCGACGCTTGTACACGCTGTAATGCAGACCACCCAATTACATTGTTTATAAACCAATCGCATGCGAGTAGATAACTCGTGCGTCTGGTCCAAAATAAACCGTCTGGCCAGATAACAAATTCGATGTTCAATACTAAACTTCACCTTTTCTTTGTAAATCCCTTGCCTGACATCTTCTGCCAACTTTCATGTAAACATGTGGCTACAAACAGGCTTTCATTCTGCCCTCACAAAATTATAATCTGTGATTACTGAGACACGTGTGGTTGATACGAAAACAAAAATGTACTTAACGCATGGACTCGGGGAATACGAAAGGAATTATAATGAAAACTGCCTCTAATATCGTCACGTTTTCGCCACTGACTGAGAAACTATCAAACTGAAATTTCCCGCAAGAGAGTCACCTGCACTATTCTTTCTGACCGTTTTATCCACAATGAAATTGAACGATTACCGTTGTAGCTTGCACATGCACCTAGTCGTGTAAACATATAGCTACAAAAACGCTCATTTTTTTCCTTTGTCTTTCAAATCCAGGGCCAATTTAAAAAAATGAAAAATTAACATAGTTAAAAATTAGCAAGAGGTTGATTCAGTTTTTTTAACTCGTGCGTCTGTTCTAAAATAAAACTTTACTTTTCTGTCTTCGAAAAACCTTAATGCTAAAAACAGAAGCAGTGAAAAACAAAATTGCAGAAGAGGGTTAAAATCTCGATCAATTTTCATGCTAGATCATTGACAATATTTCTTTGAACAACTGACCCGGGCTGTTCAAAAGGTGGATAATGCTATCCACCGGATAAATCACTATCCAGTGGGTAGCGTGGTTTCTTTTGTTAACACTTATCCACTGGATAGCGATTTATCGATCCGGTAAATAGCATTATCCAGCCTTTTAACAACCGGGGTCTGGATGGCAGCAAATTAAATTTGACCAAAGAGCCAGCCTGAGGTATTTTTCAGTCGACAAAAAAACTCTGGATTGAGTTTCCGGAATTTTCTAGTGGCAACCGGAACAGAATTTTCCCGAATTTTCCGGAAAGAGGACAACCTCACGAGGTACACCCAAATTTTCAGACATTTTAAACCTGAATTTCGTTTATTTTGATTTCGCTCTCAGAAGTTCCTGATTTTTGGGTTGAATTGTGCGTTTTTCTGAAGTTCAAAACTCTCAGTAAATTTCGGTAACATTAGTTCTCATCTCGAACATTTTGGAATTTTATTTGAATGGAAAGTGTTCCTGGTATGTTTCCGTGCGCTAGGAGATATTGTTTACCTTTTGAAAACGACACCATGGAAAAGAGAAAGTCAAATTCACAAGAATAGAAGCAAAGGGTAACGCTCTTAAAAAGTATTTGCTAATGCTGATTTACATAGAGTATTATCGTCCTCGATATTGATTGATTGATTGATTAATTGACTGATTAATTGATTGATTGATTGATTGATTTACCATGTAAGTCCAAATTCAAAGCTAAATATATAGGACTGCGTTAGCTAATCAACTAATACATATAATAAATCGCAAACATAACTAATAAATCGTAAAAATACCTTCTTTTGAAGACTCAAGCGATTCCGGCGATGCAATATGACGGGGGCATCTGTTCTCGGCACTCCTTTAGAGTCCTTGGCAGGAATGAAGACTTATATAATTTAAATGTTAACCAATGCCTTTCTGCTCATTTGTTGCTACAGATTCTACTTGCAAGGAGCTATATGACTTGACTTTGTAAGTGATGGGTTTATTCAAAGTTTTACTTATATACCAGCATGAAATTTACAATGCACAACACGACGTAGTGATACGGCGTAAATATATCTAAGTCCTTTCGTGATGTAGGGCACGATTTGAGCGGAATGAGGTAACTGCGTTCCAAATCAATACTTGGAAAGAGTGTGAACAAGTTTACAATATAATCAGAAACTCATCAAAAAGGGTATTAAAAAATTTAATGTTTATCCGATTGAAAGATAACTCCCGAGTCTTCAAGTTCTTGTCCTGGCTTCAGTATTAAAAACATATTTTTAGTCTCGAGTAGATTAAAGATGAATTCGTCCCCGGATGTTAACCACTTACTCTGCGGGTGAAATTTGGCAGTAAAGGCAAAATATCGAATATACCAGAACTAAATGGTCTTTTTTTCTGAAATTCAGAACCAGAGAAAACAAAGCCTACGACCTTGACGTAGGATCCGAAAATACTCCTGTCTACTGTGTAATGGTCGACACTGGAATGGGAACATGTGGTGGAGGTGGATGGACTCTGGTCATGAAGATTGATGGAACACAGGTATTTTATCCTCATTTTTATAGTCTTGTTATTATTCCTGCCGTATAATTCACAGTAGATATGTAATAGATAGACAATACGTGTAGATGTGAACTACTCTGTTTATATTGCTACAAAATGGTATCTAGGACCACATCGTTAACTGAAAATAGTTATCCTAAATTGTGTAGGGCATTGCTAAGAAACATTTCTTTTTGTCAAAGAGAGCTTATAATCGAGCCAACTAGGCCCATTAAGAAGCCACGTCCACTCAAATTCAAGGAAAACGTAATTACGAGTAAGGTTACCGTTTCATTTGATTGAGCTCGGTATGCTGTGCGAGGAATAGAGGCATTCGTCTTCGGGCTTAGTCTCCTTCGCATATATTTTTTTGGGTGAATTTTGTGAACTACAAGTTAACTTCCCAGACTGTGATTATTTTACACGGGATAAAACCCGAAAAACCTAAACGCATGCGTGGCATGGTTTCCACACCAGAGATTCTTGGTCAAATGCTCACTATCTCTTGTTTTCTAGCAAACTTTCCACTACAATTCCAATCTCTGGAGCAACAAAGAAGCATTCAATATAGTAGGAGGGGAGACTGGGTTTGACACACTTGAGACCAAGCTACCGACATATTGGAACACACCCTTTTCCAAAATCTGTCTCGGTATGAAGATCCCAGGCGAGGAGAGCACGAACTTTATCACCATAAACGAGGCCGCTGATTCGCTGCAATCATTGATTGCTGACGGGCAATTCCGAGCCACATCCCTGGGTCGTGACACGTGGAAAACGCTCTTTGGTTCCCAAGGCTCCTTGCAGGACAACTGTAACAGAGAAGGGTTTAATGCAGAATGCCACGAACTGGGCGGAACCAAAGCAAGAATCGGTATCATTGGAAACAACGAAAACCACTGCCGCACTTGTGATTCCAGAATCGGGTTTGGAACAGGAGGGCGTCATGACGACTCCAACACTTGTGGCATTGAAGCAGTCGCTGCACCAGATAATGGAGACAGGCACATCAAGGCCATGGGATATATCTTAATTCAGTGACCTCGCATGCTAGTTATGAAATGACGGATGATGGTGCAACTAGGGAAATGCTAGTTTTTTTTTTGTTTTTTTGTTTTGTTTTTTTAATTAACTGATATCGCTAACTTGACATAGCGATATCGATACACATCGCACAGCAAAAGAAATTGTTATTCTACTATTACGCAATTACCCCACGTTAAGTCAAGGGAACGCGCAAAATATGAGCCCTTATTGCACCATAAAGTCATATTTTGTTTTGAGATGTATTTCAAAAACTAGAAGCCGAAAAACGGGAGAAAATACGACATATACTTTGCAACAGTGGAGTACTAAATCGATAAGGTTGTTTGTTTAAAGTGACTATCCCAAAGAGTCTAAAGCTTACAGTCAAAAGGTCTGCGGGATCCAGGTATTCCGTTTTGGAAAAGCCACGTTTCAGTTAAAGTTAGTATAGAGATCCACGATATGGACATTATTTCCGTTCCCAATTTTCCATGAAGAATGGAACGAACAAAGACCAAGGCTTTTAGCTTTGTGGGGCTTTCAAAAGAACTGTTGATCCAGATTTGCTCCACAAAGAGTCGTCATTTACTTATTTATTTCTGTTTAATTTTAAATTTCTCTTGAAGATTTCCCACGAGGAATGGGTTGTTGATCGAGGTCATAGAATAATCTCTGTTCCAAATTTAACGAGTTTCGTAATTATAAAAGCTTCATCAGACGAGTGGATTGGGAACTTTTCGTTTCTGCTGCAATCTGAGGACGTTTGTATTTACTCAACCATTCGGGCATTACCCAATGCCCTGAACTCTTTTTTGCTTTTTAATAACGGCATCATGGAATTTCTTCCCACAAGTCTCAAGATGCCCGCACGCCTACGTTAAAAGCACTTCAACAGTGGCGTTCGAAATCAAGTTTGTAGAAATATACAATAATTATCGAGCAGTTTAAAAACAAACAAAAAAAAGCCTAAAAAAGCGATAAATCAAGTGCTTCTTAGCAGTTACAAACGAAGCTGGCATTACAAACACAAGTTCCTGGATTATACAAATGTACTTCGCTTTGGGTATCATTGTTCTGTCTATTGTACCATGGGCGCATCGTAATACAAAATAAGGTTTGACGTGTAAATGGTACATGAAAACATGAAGGAGAGATAGAGGATTTAGTTCCGTTAACTTTGTTTCCTTCGTGTGTATAAGTCACAAGTGAAACATTAAGGTAGTCACTTGTTGATATTGCTTTTATTTTTTTCCAAGTTTGAGTTTCTCACAAGCTTAGGCGTCTACATTTGATCGTTGCTAATAATTATAAATTTATAGTTTGTCTTGTGTTGGTCTTGTGATCTCAGTTTTGTTCTTTGTTTTGTCTAGGTTCGATCACTAGATTTTCACAAAAACATTAAGGCTAGATTTCAATTAAGAATTACTATTCCACATCGTTTTCATTGGCTGATTGTCAGTTAAGTTGTCTTCGGCCCGCTGGTGTATCTGGTTTTTGTCCAAGTTATACCATTGAGTTCTTTTTAGTTCTACAATAAATAAATTCAAACATATTCACAATTTAGTCATTTAGCTTAAAATCTTCGATCTTGCATTAACCAGTACAATTAATCACTACAATGAGTAGCATAATTAGAGTCAGTAGTAACCGAAGAAGTCGATAGAAATGTCAGCGCTTCGAGGAATATAAGCTATTGAAGTCCCCAGCACTAGAGACTATCGACACCTTTTCTCAAGGGCGAATTTGCGTTCCCTATAATTTTTTAAGACGTGTTGTGTGTTTTTCCTTGTCACTTTACATGTTTACCTATGACCTTGTGTTCCACAGAGAGAATAAGTTGGTTCCTTGCCAGTACAGCTCTCTGAGAAACAAAATGGGACTTCTTGACTAATAATCTACGGAAAGACTATGTGATCAATCTAGGTGATGATCAAAAATCATATAAAGTTATATGCTATGCTAACACTTTATGTTCTTTTAAAAACAATTCAGCTGAAGAAAATAAGATACTCTTGGTTAAGAGCATATTCTGAAGGAAGATGAATAAATATAGAATGTGAAATGGACAATGATAGAATATAGAGTTCTAACACTAAATAAAGGGACACTATGAAGGCATTGCTGTATTTTGGTCAGAACAGTGTTATAATTTCGTCTGAGAATGGTTCGAATTTAAAGTGTAAAATTGATTGCTGGTTCTTCAAAATGTTGAGAAGCCATTGCTTAATCTCCATTACACGTCATTGCCTGCTCTAGAAGAGCAATACGTGTAATTAGATGAGTTTGGGTATGCCAGCGTTAATTATCAAAGCCGGGGTTTGTATTTTTTCTCTTAGATCAGATTTAAAAAAATATATATATTTTCAGGAAGGTTGTTTGTTGTGATACACAATATTTTGTAAACGGCCAAAGATATTGGCATGTCTTGCATTTCAAATTGATGTGCCACGGTCTTGTTTTCTTCTCTGACTCTAGAGACCAGCTGCTCTTTGGGAAAGTTCCTCTTGAAGGGACCTATCATAAGAAACGGCAAAACCCAAAGGACACACATACTCCATCACATCAACTACGCTCATGATTCAAACATCTTCCTTTAACTCCGTCTCATAACTTGAAAACATATGAGGCAAGATCCGTCTCAGTGGCAGCACCTACACTATGGAATGTTCCACCATTTGAAATAAGACATAGTTCGTCTGTGTCCGTCTTTAAAAATAGACTCTTTAAAGTGTTGCCACTTTTAACTTATGGCGCCGAGTTCAATCCGTGACCCTAGGGCAGTCATAAGTCTGCTGGATTACTTGACGGATAGAGTCCTCCTAAGTATGTGAGCAGGTCCAAGGAGGACGGTCTTCTGTAGCTCTGTTATTCCAATATTGCCTGGGATCTTGCCGATATAGTTTTCTGTTCCCTTCTTGAAAAGTCCGAAAGCTCCAATGATCACTGGGACAGTTGTTGTTTTCATTCCCCACGTTTTCTCGATTTCAATCTCAAGATCTTTGTACTTTGTGAGTTTTTCCATTGTTTTCAAGGAGGTGTTCCTTTCTGCGGGGATGGACATAACGATAAGCAGACAGCTTCTTTCCTTCTTGTCTTTCACCACTATGTCTAGTCTGTTTGATTTTATCTCTTTGTCGGTTTGGATTAGCATGTCCCAAAGTATAGTTGCTGTTTGGTTTTCTGTCACAGTAGCTGGTTCATGTTCGTAGTGTTTATCTTGTACTTTGATGTTATAGTGTTTGCATATTGTCCAGTGGAGATGTGCTGCAGCTTTATTGTGTCTTTGTATGTACTCTGTCTTGGCAAGTTCAGGGCATCCGGAGACAAGGTGGTCAACTGTTTCTTGAAATTGCCCACAGATTCTGCACACTGGGTCGGTGCCATCTTTCAGGATCTTGTTTCGGTAATAGTTGGTCTTAATGCATTGATCTTGGGCAGAAATAATGAAACCTTCTGTTTCTGATTTGAGGCCAGTGTACTCAGCCACTTGTGGGTTTTGTCTTGATCTACATCCTTCTCTTTTGTTGTTTTTGAGTACTGACCATGCAAAGGTTTTTCTTCCCATTTGCTCTTGAGTTGTTCTAAAGCTTGGTGTTTGGCTTTCAGCTTGACCCTTCGGGCATAGGTCGTGGCTGGCTCATTCTCTGCCACTTCAGCTTCTGGTAAGCTGAGTTCTCGCCCGTATTTTGCGGCTTGATGGTGTATGGACATTGTTTTCTTGCTGCGGTCGTTATCCCTCGCAATTTTGAGGAGGTAATCATCTTTGTTGTTGAGATATGTGTTAAGGCCAATTGCAGTTGTTTTGTAGGTAATTTCTAATTGTACAAGACCCCTTCCACCTGTATCACCCATAAATGTAATAAAAACCATAAATGTAATACCAACCATAAATGTAATAAAAATTAACCATAAATGTAATACTAACCATAAATGTAATAACTTTTAACCACAAATGTAATAAAACCACTAACCATAAATGTAATAGAATTTGCCCATAAATGTAACAAACTGAACAACCATAAATGTAATATGGCTTAACCATAAATGTAATAAACTGGCTATGACTTCCAAATCAAGGGGCTAGAAACTTGTCATTCTCTTTGTGCACTTCTTACTTCAGGACACGGGCCTCTTGCATCAAGTTAGTATTTTAATTAACCCAGAGACCAAAACCGAAGAAGTTATAATTATGGTCTGTGAACATTAAGGAAGTACCCAAGTATGATTAGAAAGTCTATATACCAGAGCGTTTGAAGTGCTGGTGGTTGATGATATTCCATCCATTTGAAAGAGATTGAGGTTCTCTTTATTTACGCCCACTCTTGAGTGCCTCATTAATTCCTATATATACATTCTGGAATTCTGGAACGAAACGGACTTCATCCGGAAATCACACGACAGACGGATTTGTCCGGAATAAGGTGTACTTTGATCTCTGGGGCCGAGATTAAGAGTCCGTTGTCCGTATTGTAGAGGTGTCACACACACTATGTCACTCTTTATAGCAAAACCTTACTGGACCTATACTTTGGGATCTAAATTTCTTTAGTAAGTTTGGTCTCGTTAGGGTGTCTCGGGAAAAACCGCGATATTTCACGCCGTATGGGCCTCGTTTAGGACTGCACACAAAGAAATAGTATTTTTGTTTCTTTAAGGAGTCAGACCTTTAGGGGTCTTATTGAAAATTTCAAGTCAATTTCACGAAGAATGAGAATGGCAAGTTTGTAGCCCCTTGATTTGGAAGTCACAGCCAGTTTATTACATTTATGGTTAAGCCTTATTACATTTATGGTTGTTCAGTTTGTTACATTTATGGGCAAATTTTATTACATTTATGGTTAGTGGTTTTATTACATTTGTGGTTAAAAGTTATTACATTTATGGTTAGTATTACATTTATGGTTAATTTTTATTACATTTATGGTTGGTATTACATTTATGGTTTTTATTACATTTATGGGTGATACACCACCTGCCTTTCTAAGGATATACAGCCTGTCCATGTCAGCTTTTGGGTGGTACATTTTTGCCATCGTCAAGAACTTCCTTGTTTTTCTGTCTAACTTCATAAGTTTTTCTATTTTCCAGTTTATGATGTTGAAACTATAAGTGACGACTAGGACAGCAAGAGTGTTGATTGCTTCAATATAATTCTGATGGCAGCATTAAGTTTGGATTTGAGCACCAGGCGAATTCTACGGTAATACTCTTTCCGAATTTTCTCTTTCATCTTTGCATGTTGGATCCCATCTCCTTCATTCACACCAAGGTATTTCTAGGTGTCTTCCTGCTCGAGGTCTTGTATGGTGGTGCCAACATCAAGTTCGATGTTTTCGGTTTTCGCCAGTTTGCCTCGTTTGAATGTAGCTTTGGCGCACTTGTCAAGCCCAAATTCCATTCTTATATCATCACTGAAGCCTTTGACAATTTTAAGTAGGCCTTTCTGGCCTTCATCAGACTTGGCATAGGTTTTCAGATCGTCCATGTAAAACAGTTGAGTGATGTTTGTGTTCCTTATTTTGTATCCGTAGTTACTCTCATTCAAGAGAGAGGATAAAGGTGCTAAAGCTATGCAGAAAAGAAGAGGTGAGAGGGAATCTCCTTGAAAGATACCGCTGTTTACTTTTATTTCACGAGAAGATATTGTTCCTCTGGGTTTTATTACTATTATTATTATTATTATTATTATTATTATTAACGATTGAAACCGAAAAATAATCAAGTTAAGTTTTATTAAAAATCACGTAGTAAGTACATGAAAGTCATAAGGTGATTGCTATGCTATATAACGCGTGCGCTGTGTGATTTCAAATCGGAAAAAAAAGTGTGGCAGACTTTCTTATATTTTGTCTTTGTTTCTTGCATAAATTGCTAGAAATATTTCTGTAGTTCCCTTCAACAATTTCAGTAAAGTCTTCACCATGCTGTTCGGAAAGCATTTCGTGCAAGAGTAAAGATACTGAGTCATCATTTGCTATCATTTAGTTCAATTTTATGCGTTTCTTTTTATTTTATTTTATTTTTTCGCTTTTTTAAACTTTAGAATCGACTATTTCAAATGCAGATTTCATAAATGTGTTAACAAAAATTTCATTTCATAACCACACGATCACTTTGGTATTGAACAATAAAAAACAACAACAGTTTGTTTCTACTACTTTAAACAACTAAAAGAATTTACAAGATTATAATTATAAATATATAAATAAACAGTACAGTACATACAGTAGTGGGACACCCAAAATAACTAAAAAGCTAAACTAGTTGGGTGACTGTAATTATAATAACTAAAAATGTAAGAGTCAGGAAAGAGGCACAACAAATACATTGGTACACATAAGTATCACAAACTTGGTACAAGATTAAAAATACAAAACAAAACAAAATAAATAGATATAAACCATCAAAATATCAGTAAAGATTAATAGAGACTAATGAAATGCGAAGTTAGTTCTTTTTTAGATTGATTAGAAGTACAACACTTGAATCTTTCATCGAGTTCATTCCATAATTTAGGTCCATTAAATCGAATATTAAATTTGCCATAATCGAAGTAGTAGAAGTACGAAGTAGGAATCTTATTGCTATTCTACACTGATGGCTTCTTGTTAAAACATAGGCACGCAAGGCGTGCAAGAGTTATTTTTTTGTGAACTATAAGTCTCGGAGATAGGAGCATTCATGGAACTGTTTACTGTAATGATTTGGTTGATTTGACAAGTTTTTTTGGTTGCGATGTACAGCAAGAAAGAAACTGGGAGTTTATGATGTACATACGATGTTACATCGGTAATGGTAAGATAACTAAATAGTAAGCCCTAAAATGTTTGACTGAACAAACTACAGTAATCTGACACGCCTCCAGATTAATGTAGATACCATCTTATTTTCTAACAGGCAATTTTATTCGTTCTTTGATACAACCCACACTGTGATTGGCCTGACACGCGCACATGCATAACTCCCTCACTCACCGATCACGTAGCACTTCCCCCCCGGGGGGGGGACTTCCTTATATGGGCTATATAGGCCTGTGCGGCCCCGAAGGGTATGGTTTTTCAGCCGTTTTGGTCATAAATAGGGTATCGATTTTAGCTGATTTTGGTCATTTTGGTCATAAATAGGGTACGGTTTTTGCACTCTAGCCTTGATATGGGTATGCTTTAAGAAGAAGCCACTTTTTTCATCATTATCGAAAAGAAAATCAACAAAAGCCCTTCACAAATTTAGATGTTTACGGTAATTTAACATTGGTTTGAACTAGCGAGCTAGTTATAACGCAGGTCTGAAACAGGGTTTTGATTTGAGGGTCAGGTCGTAAATAGGGTTTCGAATTTTTGGTCAGGTCATAAATAGGGTAAGGAATATCGCAGATTTTGGTCATAAATAGGGTAAGGGTTTTGGGAAGCGGGCCGCACACCCCCAACCAATTTTTCTGGGAGTACCCCCTCGGGAGCCCTTCCAGCCCCCAAGAGGAATTTTTGCTCAAAAATACTCAAGTTAAGAGAACTTTTCGCATTTTATACGAGTCGTAAGTTTACCCTTTTTACACAACACAACGCAACAACACTACTTCACCGAAAATTGAAAGAAAGAGAAAAAACCTCTCTGACACGTTGAAAGTCTGATTTAATTAAATTGCACTTTAACTTGGTGCCACATAGTCTTCAAAGAACATTTGAACAGTTTTCATACTTTTTACCTTTAAATATATCGGACTGAAAAGAATGTCATAAAATGCCCATCAAATAAAAATATTAAACTGCTACTGCAGAGACGTAAAAACACTCTAGAAATGAAAGCTTCTTTTTTGTTTAATATCCTGGGAACAATAGCCGATAACTTGTAAGCTTTAATTGAATTTACTTCCATATGAAAAACAAAAGTGTCGAGTTACCATTTGTAACTAAAAATAGCAAACATCTCGTGGGAACAAATGGTGACGATTCGTCAGCTCTAATTGAATTTACTACCTTGTGAAAAACAAGAGTGTCAAATTACCCATTGTAACTAAAAAATAAAAATATCTTGTTATATTTGCATGCAATAAGAACAAAACAATCGTTACATGCACTTACTATTGTAAACGTTAGAACTGCTTCAAATCTAAATAGTCTCGTCTCCTCTACATGTCCTAAACATGTCCTAAGAACTAGAACTGACAATTCGTGACCTCTAATTGAATTAACTCCTTGTGAAAAACAAAAGTATCAAGTTACCCTTTGCAATGAAAAATAAAAATGGCTCGTGCCATTTGCCTACTACTCATGAACTGCTTCAAAACTCAAGACTCATCTCGTTCATAACTAGCCACCATTACACTGGAAATTATGCACTCTAAAACAACCCAATGTACGTAACTGTCACACTCCCCTCCAAACCGGACTAAAAATCACAAACCGGCAACATACACGTCACTCTTTATTTTTCAATTACCAAAGTCCTTGTGTTTATACATACCTTGTGTTTCTCACGTACCATTTACCTTTACGACCAGAAATTTGATTGGCTGTTCATAGTAGATCCAATCTGATTGGTGTGACATACATACATCTCTCACTCACTCACTCACTCACTTACTCACTCACCCATTGACCCGTCCATAACATACCCGACGCGCCGACTAAGAGGTATTTTTTTTACAAAAAAATAACTCAAAAATGGTAATAAAGTTTCATGAAATGTTTTGCTCTTGAAGTGGGAAGATTTATACTGCTAAACTGCAAATTATATATCAAGCGATCACGGATCAAACTTATTTCTGCTCTAGTAATTAGCTCATTAATTTTTTTTTTCTTTTTGTACAAATGTATGACATACGTGTTATCTTGAACAAATTTAAGTACATTTACATCACAAAGTTTTCTGACCTTTTTCTCAACATAACTCAAATACTTCAATAACGCTAGTTTTTTTATGTTACTGCTGTTTTTTTTCCCCTTAAAGGAGAAATGTGACGTTGAAAAAAAAAAATGGAAGTGAAGTATTACTTTAGAAACAGGTGTTTTTGATATTAATTCGACTTTGGCCTCATTTTAATTCCGGTCGACCCTGGTGGTAAAACTTTAACAGATTAGAAAATGATTTCATAATATATGTGTATAGTATATTTATATTTGCATTTCTTTTCACTTTTGTCCAATTCGTCAAAAAGGAGAAAAGAGTGATCTTTGTTTTAGCAATTATACAATGGTGAAGGAATTGTTTGGACTTTTGAACGAAAAACAGACCTTCAATACAATATTTCATCAGTTCCTCCCAATTTTTATGGTAAGTTTTAAAATTAACATAAGAATTGTAATTGTAATGGTAGCTGTAATTATTATTCTCAGCCTAATTGAGAAAACTGTGTGGCTGTATAAAGATTGAAAGACAGTGTTTTTAATTTTAGTTACTGAATCTTCACGATGTGAAATGTTCGGAAGAAGTTCTCTTTGGCCACTAGTCTTCACTTCAAACATGCCTTCCATTTTCATCTCGTGTACCTTTTTTTTTATCCTTTCATTTGGTCTGTTTTCCGAGGGAGAAATCTCTGAAGGTTAGTTTTGTTTCTATTGATAAAGTTGATGCAATCGTGTTAAGCTATTACTAATACGTCTGTAAAGGAATTTGTCCAATTTTAGATTGCGAATAGTTTTGTTGTAATATGTTTTCATTTTAAGTTGCCTAAAGAAAAATAACAAGGGAGATTTGGTCAGATTTGCTCAGTCGAATTTGGGCCAAGGCCCAAGCTAATGTCAAGTGAGCCTCAATAAGCAGTAATGGAGCATTAATATGCAAAAAAGGGGCTTAAACAGCATTTCTAGTGCTAGGTTTGCTTCTTGAGCAAAAAATACATAACCTCGCTCTGAAAAATTGTGCAGTTCCTTAAATTGGGTCCTCTATAGAGAACAACAGTTCCACTTCTAGTTAGTTGCTTGTACGTCAAACCACTCCTACGGGTTTTGCTTTCCACCACCGTATACATTTCCACATGGGGGTGGCAGAAAGGTTTATAACTCTAATAATACGCTTGAAATAATTGCTCGATTCTGATTGGCTAAAAAAAAGTACAGTTTTCGTCTAGCAGTAGTGCAAATTTGAAACACCAGTGCAAATTACAACGAAGATATCCCAAGTTATTACGACAACGCCTATCACTATCAAGGGTAATCCGAGGTACTTCAAAGGTGGACGAAGTTTACCAGAAAACTTTCGAAGATCAACGAATATCATCCGAACGGTTTGGAACACTTCCGAAAATCACCCAAATCCCTCAGAAGATTGCCAAAGATTTCCCATGATTGCCGAAGATCACCCGAAGCTAGCCGAAGATTTCCGAACATATTGGACATTTCGCTAATATTTTCGGAAATGTTCGAAACTATTGGCATACCATAAACTTTGCAGCCTTTCAAAGAAACAATTTGCAGACGACCTTAAATAGTTGTTTTCAAGTGAGTTATTAAGTAATTACCAAGTAGTCACATGATTATTACTGTGCAACTTTAAATAAATAAGCATTTCTAAATTTTTCAAAGTCAACAAAATTTGTTAGCCTTTGAAAACTTTACTCGTGATTATATATTCTAAGTTACGATCAATACCATGTGATCACCTATACTTATGGTTGTTTTTGTTTCATTTTCTCGACAAACTTCTCTTTGCGCCAAAATCCACATCGTGTGTTATCTGTCTAGCGATTTGGTGGCGAATAAGTGAAGAAACCAGTGTAGACTGGGATAATCAGTGTTGTAATCGGTTGACGGTACCAATCGAAAAATAACGAAACAAACAACGAAGTAATTGAAACGGTTCCAACTTGTACGTTTATTCTCCTCACGATGACGGTATGCGAATATATGCTTACAACGAGATCTCGATAATACGACAGAACAAAAACAAAAGGCTCAATTGATAATTGTTAACTTGTCAATTGTTAACTTGGGTAACATAACATGTAACGGTCACGCAACTATTAGTCTCTTAACAATCAGCGCGTATTCAAACATGCAGTCATCCATGCTGGATGTAACCAAAATGAGGACTAGGGCATGTTGCATTCAATATACGCGAATTGCGAAGAACGCCTCTAAAGAACGGATATGGATACTCCTAAACAAATTATAGCGTCATGAACATCATATTCAACAATTTGCAAGACAAAAGACGTAAACCTGAAACCTCGAGACTGTATTATGCCCTTTGCAATTGCATTTTCTTTCAGAAGTGTGCCGCCATTTGGAATTTACAGGGGCAAGGGTAAACGTCTGATGAACCACGTCATTCACAGTGATGGCGTTATGGATCAGGAATTTTGTGGTGCGCTATGCTTTATGGAACACAATTGTGTCAGTTATAATTACATAAGGACTGGTCAAATGGAAAAGCAAAACTGTGAATTAAATAATGCTACCTACGAAGGACATGAGGAAGACCTAGAGGAAAATCTGGACTATGTACACCGTGGAGCAAAGGTAAAAACGAATCAGATAATGTGATTCTAAATTCAGTTCAACGTTTGGTCCAGGCACAGACATTTTCACAGGAAGAATGGTGTTTCATTTATTCTGATCTCTTTTTTCGTTAAAGAATCCTTGCGCCAGCCATCCTTGCAC
The DNA here is from genome assembly GCF_042242905.1 of Orbicella faveolata. Classification (NCBI taxonomy): domain Eukaryota; kingdom Metazoa; phylum Cnidaria; class Anthozoa; order Scleractinia; family Merulinidae; genus Orbicella; species Orbicella faveolata. Next base: position 19,088,156 of record NW_028301552.1, read on the forward strand.
TCATAAAATGGTCTGTCAAACTGGTTTTACACATAAAGGATATCGCCGCCTCTGTCCAGTAGGATTGCAAAAGCGGCGAGGAACATAACTCTACAACTCATTATCTCTTATCTATTGCTTCAAAGCTGCAATGGCATTTGGAAAACGGTAGTTAAAATTGCTAAAACACAGCCACAATTCTCATGTTTAAATATCTTATTCTTTAATAACGGTTAACACACATGTCTTTCATTCATTACGTGATGTATTCCACCTGCGCAGCGCATGATGGGAAGGTTACATGTACTACCGTCGAATATACAACGGCTTTCCTGTATTCTCATTGGCTGCATTTTTCTATAGCATGGTATAAAATAAAGTACAGTACAGAAAATACATATATCTTATTAGATGTTTTGGTTCAGCTCAAAACACTCAACTCATTGAGGTGTCTTTCGCAAGGACAGAATTGTTGGCGCTAGGTGTCGTTCATTCTCCCGTCCTCGTTGGCCAAAAAAGAGACCGAGATAAAACTCGGGTCGTCCTCTGTAGCTGTGCGGAATTTTTGCTCTCGGCCGATCCGAGCTCTCTTAAGTCGAACAGTTTCCTCATCTGCTCATTGGAAATTGGTTTCTTATGGACTACCCCGGCAATGATGCCTGTTTTCCTGAGGCCTTTACAAATGCTCTAACAATTTATTTGCCTGGTCGGAGATAATGGAAAACGGTTAGTTGTGCGGCGGCGTGCAAAGGAAATGATCAATGGCGGCTCTAATGGATTTCGCAATACGTGCCATCTTTCTTCCTCGCAGACGTGTAAAAACACTTCAAACAAACATTCAGTTCTTCCTTTGACATTTCTTCTATCGGTTTCGAAATTTGGTGCCACCAGGACTAACAAGCCATTCTGTTAAGGTAAACACTGTTTTTGTTACATAATCTTCATGAATGCGTAAAATCTCGACGGTCATATTTTAATTTTGCAACTTTTAAAGGAAACTTAACGTATACGTACCGTTAAATAATCTAATCTCGAACCTCGTGGCTTTTTTTGTTTTTTACTGGGACGGCATCGTCCATAATTTCCTGTATTTCTTCTGTAGATAGCTCACCGAGTCTGCTTTTTTTCATCCATTTTTTGGTCGACGAAACTTGGCTTCCCGCGAAAAGGTTTATGCCGAGCGACATTTACCGCATTCATTTCCATATAAGGTCAAACGCAGGTATAATGGCTGGTAACCGAGATCCAGTGAACCAATCAGAAAGCTAGAATTACATTATCCGAGGTACAGTACAGTGCAGTAACTATACAGTACAGTACAGTACAGTACAGTATAGTGCAGTGCAGTACAGTATATAGTAGGTATGCAACGCTGTCGAGTGTTATACCAGGGAATATCCCGCGAGTCACTTCTAATTTCTCGTGTCCAATATACACGATCCCTTAGGCAAGTGTGTGTATACCAAGAAATTGCAAGTGAGAAGTGGGATATTCCCTTGTATACCACCACAGAGTGTTGCATAACTAGTATTTATTGTACATATAGCGAGAATTTTAGGCAATAAACCTTGCAAATAGAATTCTGTATGTGCTATATTTGTACATGTGAAAAAAGCGATACGTCCAATCAGCTTCGCGTATAGCGTTCTTCCCATGTGAAAATATTACCAATCACCGTCCAGAGTAGAATCACTTAGCCAATCAGAGCTAAGCACTCAAATGGCTTCCGAGAAGCGCGGTCTTGAAATCAGCGCCCGCTTGAAGTTTGTGTTTCGAGAACATGGCTTCGGCTTCCCGTTTTAGTTCACTTTCGGAAAAACAGCAGCGGAATATATCCAACATCTTAAGCTAAAGCTAAAACTTCAGTTTGAGAATCAATGGCCATTTAAGAAACCGGGGAAGTAAATTTAACATCAGAAAGTCAAAAACCTTCAAGGAGGAACATTCAAATTTAAACAGTGTGAGTCAACAGAGTCCGAATTTGTCTTTGCACAGCGCGAAGCGCCGCTATTATATGATTGAATTTGAGAGTGATTAGGGACAAGCGAAAAGATTTCATACTATGTATTTACGAATTCTCCCGTGTTACATTTAAGCTTGTGTAGGCTCTTTGTCCGCCTGTTGCTGGACGGGAAAGCAGATTTGTTTTTTATTACGATCGGTCATTTAGATCAGTTTTGAATTTGTTGCTGTTCTGCATGTAAACTTACGGTATCGGGAAAACTGAAACTCCTTCAACGGATATGTTTAATTCTCGTTATATATACAATAAACAAATTACAACATCGAAAGTGCTTTGTACACATTTTTATTCACTCGTCGAAAACTTTGGAACTCGTGAATAAAAATCCGTACGTCGCACTTTCTATGAAGTAATCTATATTTATTTTTGCTTGAAGGTGTTTCCGAGATGACTAAGCCACATTTAGGACGAGTACCTTCCATGTTTTCATAGTGAGACGTCAATCAGCGTTCTACACAAGCTGTGTCAATCGAAATAAATCAGTAAAAGAAACGTTTCAGATATTGACGAATGTGCTGCAGGAACATTCAGTTGTGATGAAGATGCTGAGTGTATCAACAGCAATGGATCATATACCTGCTCTTGTAAGCCTGGATATCATGGAGATGGAAAGGATTGTGAAGGTTAGAATATTTATTGCTATCCAGATTCAAGAGAAAAACGGTAATAAAGTGGACAGGAATAAGCTGTTGTAGTCGGTGGATCTGCTTTAAGTTAGCTCGGCACAAATTGCGCTACTCATATGTGGGCAGCTGAATTGATGATCAAAATGCCCAAGAGTTGCTATCAAAATGAATATAGCAAGATACGTAATTCTTTTCTTATGAACCAATCTCAAGTTAAAAAGGTATCCTATTGAGAACGAGAACTTGGGAATATCGGTAGCTGATAGATTTCTTAATTTTGTCGCTATTTTGAAAGTATTAGAAGCAAAAGGCTTTTGTACCCTGTCATTGTCCAGAAAGAGTTTTGAATTTGCGAAAGATGATATTTTTAAAGGTCCATTTATTCAAGCAATCATGGTGCAACTTTAGTCACTGTCAGGTCCCAAATTTACGACAAAAACAACACCGTAGTTGTTTACAAGGCATGTGTGATTCTCTGACACAAGATGGAATTCTTACCGGGAAAACTGTTGAAATTGATTCTTAAGCATGATCACACTAAAAACATTATGGATATAACACCTATTGTCCTTTTTATACACAGAGAATAAAAGAGAGAATAGGATCATCTTTAAGATGCTCCCGAAACGACTGAGTACATTTAGCAACGGTTCCTTCGATCGCTTCATTATGACAATTGGACTTACAGTTGCCCCTTCTTAATTCAAACTCAGTTATTTTAGCGTTTGGTGTTAGTTCTAACTCAAAACCATTTCCCTTACATTTATCCTTCGGTCATTTACCATCGGTTATTTCGAACTCCCGCTATTTTTCCAACTCCAGCTATGTTTCTTTTCTTTTGAGAATTCAAATAGCCTGGTTTAACTGTAATATGTTTCAGATATTGACAAGTGTGCTGCAGGAACATTCAGTTGTGATGCTAATGCTGAGTGTATTAACACCAAAGGATTGTACAACTGCTCTTGTAAGCCTGGATATCATGTAGACGGGACGAATTGTGAAGGTTAGAATATTTATCGTCCTCCGAATTCAAGAGAAAAAAAGAAACTATAGTAGAAAGAAATAAGTTGTTGCAATGAGTCTACATAGTTCGTCAGCGGTTGTGCTACTCTTCTGTGGGCAGCGTAATTGATGTTGAAAATAGGAGTGGCGAATGGTAAATGCGAGACTTTGCGAGACGACGAGATTAGCGTTTTTCTTTGCGAGCCCGAGACATTTTGATTTCTTCAATTGCGAGACCGAGACTTCAAAGTGTTTTAAATGCGAACTCAAGACGTTCAGGCTCTAAGATGCTGTGATGTCATTTAACTTTATAAAAAAATAAACAAATCGGTTCTTAACGACTTTCTTAGCCTTGAAAAAAATCGAGACTGCGAGACGCACATAACCGCTAAAAAACGAGACTGCGAGACCTGTGAAATTTGGCGAAAATTTTGCGAGACCATGGGTTTTTAAAGGACCATTCGCCACCCCTGAAAATGCCTAAAACTTACAAACAAAATGAATCTAGCAAGACGCGTTCTCTGATCAGTATTAAGCTTCATTGGATTTTTTAGACTTAGTCTGAAGTTCAGAAAGGCATTTTATTAAGAACGACAAGGAATATGGGCAGTTGATAGATTTCTTGATTTTTCACTATTTTGAAACTGTTGAAAGCAAAAGATTTTTGTACCTGGTCACAATCACGGAAGGGTTTTGAAGCGACGAAAGATGGTAAATTTTTAAAGGACCATGAGAGACGAGACGACCAACTACATTTAGGATGAATTTCTTTGATCCTTTCATTGTTAGAAGTTGCGTTCCGTATGATTATTTCATGCTGAGTAGTAAACGCTAGTTTCCAAGGTCTCACTGTCCTGACTGAGACATAGACAGCTTACACTCCAATGTGTGGAATGCTCTCATCGGACAGAAATAATTGTCGATAACATTAAGTTTTCCATTACTAAAAGTCTAGTCTGTGGAGGGCCTTATACTCGCATTCAGTTCCTTCTATCTTTAGACTGTGACAAGCTAATCAGCGTTCTGTACGATATTACAAGTTGACTTGATAAAGCTATGTTTTATGTTATAATGTTATATGTTCCAGATATTGACGAGTGTGCCGCAGGAACATCTAGCTGTTATGCTAATGCTGAGTGTATTAACACCAATGTCATATACCTGCTCCTGCAAGCCTGGTTATCATGTAGACGGAAAGAATTGTGAAGGTCAGAGTTTCATTCGTAAAATGAAAATAGTATAGAAGAATGTACCAGCCGTTCTGGCGAGCCCAGCTATTTATTATAGCGTTTCATAAAATTCTAGCAATGTCGTATGCAAATCGACGTCAAATCGTGCTGAAATTGAATCTTTAATGCTGGTGCGAGCGGAACAAAAATCGTATTGGAAATCGCAACAAAAGTTGCACCAAAAATTGCTTGTGACTTCAGATAAGCGGGGGAAGATTTTAAAGACGCTATCTTTCAGATATTGACGGGTGTACGGAAGGAACATACCTCTGCATCGCTGATGATCTATGCAACAATACCGTGGGATCATTCATTTGTTCTTGTGAGTAGGATTCATACAATTTTTGTTGAGAACTGTTGGTGTTGTTTATGATATTTTAAGACAGAACTTTACCACAGCTGGAGATTCAGTGGCCTGATGACGATGCTTTATGAAATTCTTAACTTCGGATAATGCAATTCTAGCTATCTGATTGGTTCACTGTCTCGGTTACCAGCCATTATACCTGCGTTTGACCTTTTATAGAAATGAATGCGGCAAATGTCGCTCGGCTTTTTTGCGGCAAGCCAAGTTTCGTCGCCAAAAAAATGACTGGGAAAAAAAAGACATATTCAGTGAGTTATGTACAGAAGAAATACAAGAAATTACGGATAATTCCGTCCCAGTAACAACAGAAAATCCACAAAGTTCGGGATGAGATTATTCAACGGGAAACTTAAAAGTTGCAAAATTTGAAAGATGAACATCTAGATTTTTCGCATTCATGAAGATTGCGTAACAATAACAATCTTTACCTTAATGTTACTAAATGGCTTGCCTGGTGGTACCAAATTTTCGAAACCAATAGAAGAAATGTCGAAAGAAGAACTGAATGTTTTTCTGAAGAGTTTTTACACATCTGCGCGGAAGAAAGATGGCACGTCAGTTTACACAAGTTAGGGAAGTGGTCAAAACTATTATACATGTAAGGGACCCACTAGAATAACTTGAGACTACTGTCTCTTTCTATAGCCCCCTACCCTTATCCAGATACCAACGGGTTCTTTTATAGCCCCTCCTCCCCTCATCCCTTAACCTATGATCTCTTGCTTAACCCCCTCCCCCCCCCCCCCCCCCCTTACTACACACACAAAAACAAACACACACAGAGAAACAGTGTGCCGGGTTGCATACACTATGGTCACATTATTGTTCCTTTAATCGACCTTACAATATACAATCATCTCTGGTTTGCATACCTATAAAAATTAGAAATAAACCTTGTGGATATTTGAGAACAAGTTCGACAATCATGTTAAAGATTTTTTTAATGAAGAAACACAAAAAATCACCTCATTGTTTTGCGCTCAAGTACATGGTGTCCCTTTAATGAATGCCTGCCTAGGCGAAGCGCATTAACTCTGAACATAAACATAAACTGTGGACTACCGTAATAGTGATTAACCAGCTTTCATATTGCTAAAAACTATCAACGCACAAACCACAGAATTGAGTAGCACTCTCTTCAATGCGTAACCTAGAGTAGCTAGGAAACTTTCTGTAACCGTTTTGTCTGTAGAGCTAAGACGCTAGCCTACTAACTTTCAAAAACACTTCTGAACAAGTTTACGAGCTTTAATGACGCTAAAATCTCCAAAACCGTGGAAAATTATTCCCGCAAAAGTCGCTGGTTCACAAATCAGGCGCAAGTAAATGCATATTTCACAGATCATGAAAAAAATCAAAAACCAGTTTCCCGAGGACGAAAAAGTGTAGATAATATATTTTCACGAATAACGGAAAAATAGGGGATATAGGGGACCCTCTGTCAACAATTACCGATAATTACAATTTATTCGCCACGTAAAAGTAAGTTTACGCGCAAGTCTATTGACTGTTTTGGGTGTTGTATTTGCTACTAGTGTTCGGCTTGACTCAGGCAAGACCATGGTTTTGATCCTCCATGTGGATCTCATCAGTTGCCGGTATTTCTCTGTACGTCTGAAGTTTGAGCCTTACACGACTTCTACGGTTCGTGACATTTGTACATTTGTCGTTCTCTGTTCGGTCCCTAGCCCTTTTCGTTGCTTCACTTGTATCTATGAAGGGATCTTCATGATGTGTTACAAGGAGAAATTTTAAGTAGAGTTGAGCCGTGACTTTTTAGAGGTCATAGGTCTGCATGAGTTCTGATGTTATCTGCATAGTTTGACGCCTCTGTAATTTGTCATGTGTCTGTGCATTTTTTGGGCTCATTTCTATTGCAAGATATGTTTTTATGTTTTATGTTGAGCTAAGCCGAACAATGACATACAACACGCAAAACAGTCAATACCCTGGTCCCTAAGGTTTTTCTTGATTATTCTCTCTTCTTGATTTTCTCCACGTGAGAGAGCAGTAAGAGAGCCTGAGAGAGCCACGAAGTAGCCTGCGAGCAGGCTCAGTTGGAGCACAAGTGCGCGCGGCGTAGCCTAGTCTCCTTCGCAGCCGTTATTAGGGTCGTCACGCAACGCTTCTCCCCCACTGGTGGGGGAGAAGCGTTGCGTGACGACCCTAATAACGGCTGTAGGCGTAGCCGCGAGCGCGAAATCGAGCGGTGAAGCCGCAAGACGAGTAGCCTGCGAACAGCGGCTCCCGGTGAGCCTGAACGAAGCGAGGGAGCCTGTAGACATTCTGCTGTTCTAGATACCAGCTCCTGGTATCATGATGTGATTGGTTAAATCGCTGATTGTTGACATCTCTGAGATGAATATTTGACAGATCTTTGTAAAATTATACGACTCGAACGGTTCGTTACAATAGTGCATTTGCCGTTCTCTTTTAAGTTTTGGTCTCTCGACCTCTCGTTATTTCACAAGTGATTCTGAAGGGTACTTTATGCTCTGTTACGAGGAGGAATTTTAAGTAGAAGTTAGTGGAGTGGGGCCGTTTGGCTGTGCTATAGCAATTTATTTAGAGGTCAAAGGCATGGTTTCCCGGACTTTCCGCTGTTATCTCCTTGTCACTTCGCAGAGTTTGACACCTCTATCATGGGCTTATAATTTCCTTAGGTTCATTTCGGTATTGCAAAATATGTTTTAAGCTCTCTAAGTATTGGCTCTGGAGGGACAAAGTGTTTGAAATATTCCTTGAACATGTTGCTTACTTGCACTCTATATTATGACGCCCGGCCCGGCTATTTGATTAGCTCGATTAGAACTATTTGCACCGAGAATGTAGCTTCTTGACGGGTCTAATTACCTCATTGACTGAGTTGTTACAGGCTTATCACCAAGGGCGGATAGGCACATCAAAAACAAAGTCTACAGGCTACCCTGTCCCCGCCCCGATCGCTTTGCTCTCCGAATTCTTCTCTTTCGCGTTCGCCGAAATCTTTTTCCGTCCTTGCCGGGAGCCTGTTCGAAGGCTATGAGACGAGAAAGTGAGCCTGTTCTGATCTCTTCAATTTTTTTATTTCCACCCCGGAAACCGCAGAAAAGAATAAAGTCAATTGATTTTCACTGGAAGTATGAGCTTTGGCAGCTCAGATTTCTCGGGAAAATTGTAAATCTTTTTCATAACAATATGTAGGCGCGATATCCGTTGTTGATGAAGTTTTGCCGAAGAAAAAGTGTCAAAGTTTATGTCTACTAAGGACACACACTTTGATTCCAAGTGATCTTGCTTTGGCAATCTGCTCTTTGGCGATGCTGGTAAACGGGCAAACGCCTATGTGTTGTTTCGTTGCCCGCTTACAATCACATATGTTTGTGATATTTAACTCTTCCCATATGCAGTCGGCAACACGACAAGTACGTCTTGATTCATTAACATACTTTCAACTGCTATTTCCTGCTCCCTCTTTAGTTTGAAATTTAACCAGAAATAGACTGGAACTTTGTTAAAACATCAATAATACGCGCACTCAACTCTTCCTCTGACTCCAAATGTGTAGGACTTGTTTTTTATTGTGCGGTAAATTACCGACTCCATGGGGATTTAATCGTTCCTCATCAAACACAGTAGATTGACAGTTTTCTCGCCTTTCCCGCTTTTCGACCAATGGTATTTCACTTTGCTCAGACGATCGACGCAGAAATGAAAAAATTACAGAGATCAGGGCGGGATGACTTTCTTGGCGCCTCTTCACTAGTAGCCTGCGAACAGGCTCCCGGTACGCGGTGAGCTCGAACGTCCCCGCCCCGATCGCCTTGCTCTCCGAATTCTTCTGTTTCGTGCTCGCCGGAATTTTTTTCCGTCCTAGCCGGGAGCCTGTTCGCAGGCTACCTCACCAGACTCCTTCCCGACGGATCGCTTTTCTTTTCGACGCTCGCGCGTGTGACTTAAAGGTGAGCCTGCTCGCAAGCTAGCCGCGAAATTCCGCGGCTCTCTCGCAGCTCTCTCATGTGGAGAAACATCAAGAAAAACCTCTGGGACCTGGGTAAACAGTCAACAGACTTGCTCGTAAACAGCTACATTTGAATCATGTGGTGCCAGAACGACCAAAAGGGGGAATAAACCTATACATCGAGCTCGAGAAACATAAGCTCGATCAGATAGCTGCAAGAAACCAAAGAGTGTCTTTCGAGAAACGTATAGCTTTCTCGAAGTAAAGCTACGGTGTCTCCGAGGAAGCTACTAAAACGCGGAACCACCCAAAACGACCCAAAATGACCCAAAACGACCCACAACTATCCACAACGGCCCACAACGATCCAAAACGACCCACAACGAACCAAAATATTCCAAAACGACCAAAAACGCCTTTGATAGTTTTTAAACACTGTCTTGGATTGTCTTGGTTGACTAAACTCATCTCCAGAGCTCCCCGACAAAATAAAATAACTGGAAAACAAAATAACTGGATCCTGATTGGACGAGAGCAGTACTTCCTAGGAGAACCTATTGCTATTTACTTTTCTTTCCGAAGTAGACCCGAAGTCTTCCGACGAATTTCGAAGTTGATCCGAACACTAACGAAAATTTCCGATGTCGATTCGAAGACTTTTGGAGTTGAACCGAAGTTTTCCGAAGATTTTCCAATGTCAAAAGATTTGCAAAATGTTGTCCGAAGGTCGTACGAATGTCTCCGAACATTTTCGGAATTTTTTCGCAAATTTCCGAAGATTGCCGAAGATTGACGAGGAAGATCCGATGATGTTTCGACTTAATATCGATTTACTTTCGCTCATTCAGCGTTTAAACATGGCAAACTTGTCACAAAATGTTTCGAAATCGATATCTTAACATCGGGGAGCCCTGGGGACGAGTTTAGTCAAACAAGACAGTGTTAACTATCAAAGGCATTTTTGGTCATTTTGGAATATTTTGGTTCGTTGTGGGTCGTTTTGGATCGTTTTGGGTTCGTTGTGGATCGTTGTGGGTCGTTGTGGATGGTTGTGGGTCGTTTTGGGTCATTTTGGGTCGTTTTGGGTGGTTCCTCGTTTTAGTAGTTACGACGTAAAAAGTACGCAAATCGGATATCCGCGATAAGAATCAAGTGCAACATACTACTTACAAAGTGTTCTAATCAAACAGTCGGGCCTGGCATCACAATATAGAATGCAAGTAAGCGACATGTTCACGGTAAATTTCATATTTTGTCCCTGGAAAGCAAATGCTTGTATCTTGCAATAGAAACGAGCCAAAACAATGGTATGCATAAACACATGGCAAATTACAAAAGTGTCAAACTCGACGAAGCGACATGCAGATAACAAAGGAAATCATGCAGATCTTTGAATTCTAAAAATTTGCCATAGCACGGTCTAACGGCTCAACTCGACTTAAAATTCCAACATGAAATGCCCTTCATAAACACGAGTGAAGCGAAAAAAAAGGTCGAGTGACCAAACAGAGAACAGCAAATGTACAAATGTCACGAGCCGTAGAAGTCGTGTAGGCTAGCCATTTTACAAGTTTGCACAAGCCGCGGAATGTCTTACATCCTCACATATGTACGAGTTCCGCTAGCAACTACAGACGTACATAGTATTTTAGAAATACCGGCAACTGATGAGATCCACATGGAGGATCGAAACCATGGTCTTGCCTGAGCTAAGCCGAACAGTGGCAAAAACAACACGCAAAACAGTCAACAGACTTGCGCGTAAACAGCTACATTTGAATCATGTCGTGCCAGAACGACCAAAAGGAGGAATAAACGGTAAAACCTATACATCGAGGTCGAGAAACATGAGCTCGATCAGATAGCTGCAAGAAACATAAGAATATTTCTGGAGAAACGTATAGCTTTCTCCACGCTACGGTGTCGTACGCTACGTACGAGGACAAATATGATATCCGTGATAAAAATCAACCTCCTGTACTTGCAAACAGTTCTGTAATCACAGCCGGGTCCGGTGTCACAATATAGAATGCAAGTAAGCAACGCTTTTACGGTAAATTTCATATTTTGTCCCGCGAAGGGAAATACTTGGAGACTAAAAAACATATCTTACAATAGGCATGAGCCTAAAAAATGCATAAATACATGGCAAATTACAAAGATGTCATAGACGAAACGCATTAACCGGCCGAAATCTGTCATAATTTTACCAGGGTACAAAATCTCTAATTAACACATAATCATGACAATGACAATAGACAATGCACAGATACAAACAGTGTCCGTAAAGCGGGGTTGACGATGTATAAGAGTTTGTCGCTCGGGACACAGAAAAGTGTCCGTTGTCCGTATTAACGGGTGTCCGTAATAAGCGGGCTAATTTTAGAAAAAAATATATGAGCTTTTCGACGGGGAAAACGAGACTGTCCGTAATATCGGGGTGTCCGTATTAAGTGGGTGTCCGTAGAGCGGGGTTCCACTGTAATAAAATAATTAATAATAAAAGTAATATTCACTCAGGATAATAATATTCAGTCACTCATTCTGACAAAGAAAGTTTTCGTCTAACGTGTAGAACCTACTGCTCCAATGAAACCCTGTTCCTTCTAAATGCCCATAGAAGACAATTAGGATAAATTTTAGGGTTAGGGTAAGTTTTTAGCATGACTGAATTGAATGAATTGATGAAGGCAAATGAATATCAATCGCAATAGAGCTTGCAATATACAATAGGATAGAGTCCAGACTCCCTCCCCCCCCCCCCCCTCCACCTCTGTCAGGAGACACGTGGCCTCTTACCTAGCCTCCACCTCCGTTAGGAGATCCATGGCCTCTTAAGTAGACCCCCACCTCCCTCAGGAGACCCATGGCCTCAAGTAGCCCCCACCCCTTCATTAGACCCATGGCCTCTTAAGTAGCCCCCCACCTCCCTCAGGAGACCCATGGCCTCTTATATAGCCCTCCCTCCAAAAAGTGGGTCCCTAGCATGTACAATAGTTTTGACCACTTCCCTTAAGCAATGAAATCCATCTGAGAGCCACCATTGATCATTTACTTCGCTCGCTGCGGCTCAACAAACCGTTTTCCACTAACTCTGACCCCGCTTTTACTGAGTGAGGCAAATAAAGTATAATAGCATTTATAAAAGAACTCAGGAAAAGACACATCCAGCTCGAAATGGTAAGCCAGTCACAGCAAGGGAACGCTGAAAGAGTTCTTGTCGAGAATAATTTTGGCACAACGTCTGTGTCACATGGAGATCAAAGGTTTCCGCAGTATTTTTACAATTATCACTCTTCTGCATGACTCAAACTTGAACGCTTTTCAAACTTTCTGACCAAGGTTGTATATTCTTCATTTGCTAGACGTTCCTTGAAATATACATGATTGTAATTTTCGTTCAGCAGGATCGCTTGCTTCGCTTTCAAATTTCTCATTCAACTAAGTTTACAAACGGCGCGCATGTCATGTAATCTCCCTCTTGTTGTTGCCTTGCCACATCAACTTCCGGTTGTTTTGTGAAGTTAAAATCCAATAAAATTAAGCTATAATTTCCAAGTATACAAGCAAACCGAATTTAATAAAACAGTTATTCCACTCACGCTTGTTGGATATGGGATTGGCTATAGCTATTTACCATCTCATATCCAGCGCGCGCTCATGGAATAATTGTTAATTATCCTCCTGACCGCGAATTATTTTTTTGCGTTGAAGCTCTTGGTGAAAGCACGTTACTATTACAGTGCCTCCCTCTACCCAGCTTTGTTGTAGTGGGTACTAGCAAAATATTAGCGAACCTGAAAATATATAAGACGCACGTAACTTATCGTGTACTTGTGTTGGCGCGCGCGGTGGATTAGTTACGCGCGCGCGTTTGTCAAGGTTGTTACTTTTTAAAGTAGAATGACGCGTGCGGTTGTAACAGCTCATTCACCCTGAGGAAGACTGTTGTAGGCAGTCGAAATATAGGTGTGCAACTAAATTGTGCAGTTTGTCTTCATTTGTGATAGTATATATATATACATACATACATACATACATACATACATACATACATACATACCTCAGGCAACTTAGATTATTGCTTTGTTTTCTTTTGCTTTTCTCTGCAGATACGACTTGCAAAGAATTTTATGAGAGGAATTTGTAAGTGACATTTAACAATTGCAATAGAGCGGCCTTCAACCGAATGTCGCAAAACCAAAATAAAAGTTATTCCCCTCACCATTCGTAGGGGAAAGAGTCAATCTAAAGAACCTTCAAACCTCAATTCAACGCAAATACATGCCGCTGATGCGAAAAACAGGATTAGGGAAATAATATGAAACAACAGGAATCACATCGATTAATGTATATGATTAGTGTATGTTTAAGGCGCGTCTAAGGCCTTAGTTGCCACTATTGCTCTTACATCACGAGCAATAGCTACTATCGTTAAATAAACACACACAAAAAATAAAACTGAACGACTAATTATGTCTAAATTTCAGGACGAAGGAAAACAAAGCCTACCAGCTGAAAGTGGGATCCAATGAAATCCAAATCTACTGCTTCATGAACGATACAACTATGGGACCTTGTCATGGAGGTGGATGGACACTGGTCATGAAGACTGACGGAAGGAAGTTGATTTGTAGCGGAGTTTCTCCGCGTCGAAGGCACGAGAAGCGCAGTCGTTTGCTTAAGCTCCTTCCCATCTTTCCCTGCGCGCCCGGCCCGCTTTTCGCAAGTTGAATGAATGAATAAATAAAACTTTTAGTTCCTTTTTATGAATAAATGATTGAACTTTAAGCTCATTTTTAATTCATTTTCTCTGGTGTGGGCGAATGCTGGGGAGGAGATGGACATCTTCCTTTGAGGGTTTTGCGTTTTTCATGTAAAAGTGAACAGGTTTTGCTATTTGACACTCGTACGTGGTGATTTGGACATTGGTTTTAAAGAGATTTTCCCGTTGTGTTGTTTTGTTGTTTTTGTTGTTTTTCTTTTCATTCTTTTCTTTCTTTCTTTTCTTTTCTTTTTTTTTTTTTTCAATTCATTCGGTTTGGTGAAATGCGCATTGGTCGTTCTTTAAAGGTTATTTTTCGAGCAGATATTTTATTTTATGGGCGCTCCGCTTTTAGGCCTGGCTAACTTTATGTATCATGGAAAAATTCAATCTTACGCATTTTAATAACTTGACGTTTCGTATGCTACGCAACATACATTTTCAAAAGTGGAATAAAGACCGTTTAATATGTTTATCACCGCTATTTGTGTTTTATTCCTCGTTAAACTACGATGGCCCAAGAACAAAAACCTTTATTGTAAAATTCAATCTCTTGCAGTTTTCAACGTTCACGGTACCACTGTTTCAAAGACTTCAATGAGTTAGAGAGAACCGTAAGAAACTCAGCAAGTTTGCCAATTTTTAAGAAGTGTCTTTTTTCTGCTTTTTATAATTTTTTTTTTTTTTTTAATCTCTGTAGTGTATATGTTGTATATATTTATTTATTTCGGTTTTAGCTCTAATTTATAGATTTTAATTGTATCATTATATAGTATATATCTAGTATTAGGACCTCTGTGTAAACCACTTTTAGTGATGGAGCTTCCTAATAAAAGATTGTTACTACTAGTTTTGTCAAAATATCTGCAGTACCTTCCATTTTAGCCTGGTGATGATAATTGGTTTAAAATCGTGTTTCTATTAAACAGTTAGATTACGAGCTCAAGATTTCTATCGCGTGATAGTTGGCGAGGGTGCAGCCCGAGTCAACTATCACACATAGAAATCTAGAGCGAATAATCTAATTTTTTTTAGCTTAAATCTACTAGTCGTTCAGATCTTTATTTAACTCCTCTTGACAGACACTTCGAAGACGCCAAGAAGCGGACGTCATTTCGTTAACAAGCGCACACTGCCACGTTACTCACTATCTATCACAGAATAGATAGCGAGTAGCGTAGCCAATCAGAGAACGCTATTCGTGATAGAACGCTGGTAGATTTATTCTAATAAACAATTAGATTATGAGCTCGAGATTTCTATCGTGTGACAAGTAATATAAAGGACCCTAGTCAGCCTCCGCCATTTGCGATACCGTCGAAATTATCGATATTCCATTATTGATATTGCATTGCAAAGACGCGACCTCTAGTTTGTTAACAAAGGCACACTTCTACGTTATTCACTATCTACAACAGAATAGATAGTGAGTAGCTTAGCCAATCAGAGAACAGCATTCGTGATAGAACGCTAGTAGATATAAAGTAAAACTCGATAGAAACCCGGTACACGTTTTCTCTTTCTTAAATATAAAATTATTGCAGTTATTTCGCTGACCCTGCACAAAGTCTTTACGGAGACCTCTATAACATAGACAGCTCATTTGGCACTAAAGATTGCAGAATTGACAAAATGTTTACCTTTGTATCACGGACAACTTTAGGACACGTCCCTATTAAAGGGATTCGATTGCCCTTTTTATTAATTTAGTTGAAGCCAATTTTGCACCAAAAGGAGCCATGACACTTCGTTAAATTTGTGAATCCGCTCAGTTGCAGTCCACCTTTAAGCTGTTAATTAGTTATCTCATCCACTGAACCATCCCTAACAAATTGCATGATTTGCAAATTTTCTTTCAGACACGCAGAAGTAAATATAGTTGAATAAAGCTAACTATTTTATTTCTTTCAGCAAACCTTCCACTATAATTCCAATCTTTGGAGCAACAACGACACATTCAACCTTGCAGGAGGTAGACTGGATTTGACACACAAGAGACCAAGCTACCAACTTACTGGAACACACCTTTCTCCAAGATCTGCCTTGGCATGAAGATCCCTGGCGAGGAAACCACGAATTTTATAACCCTTGACAGGAACGCAGAGTCGCTGTACTCGCTTTTCGCTGACGGGCAATTTCGTGCCACCTCAGTGGGCCGTCACACGTGGAAAACGCTCCTTGGTTCCCAGGGCTCCTTGCAGCTCAACTGCAATAGGGAAGGCTTCTGTTCAACACAGTATGTGGCCTGCGGAATACCAGAGCGAGGATCGGGATCCTTGGTAACAACGAAAATGATTGTTTGACCTGTGACTCCAGAATCGGGTTTGGTACAGCAGGGTACCCTGACGACACTAACACTTGTGGAAATGAAGCTGTCTCTGCACCCGAGATCGCATACAAGTTATTTTTCCTGTTGCTGGTTTGTTTGTTTCCATGATCATTACTATTGTCATTAACCGAAAATTGCACAACCAAAAATAAATGCCATTAATGAACTGTTTCCCTATACATGACAAAAATAGAAATTTCAAAGATCTAACACCAACCGTGTAGGAAACATCATGCACTAGTCTAAAATTACTACCTTTTATAAAATTGGTAAATGGATGAATCATTGGAGAGCAAATGATGGATTGTGTTTATCTTTACAAATACAAATTTTATAACTGGAACGTTTCTTAATAAGCTTCCAGCTTAGCTAGGTTGTCACCTTATGCTGTAGTATGTGCAATTCAATATAACTGTTAAACCATTAGATTTGTTATATTCGTACTTTTGGCCGGTTATCATTTGTTACACAAGGAAGTGTTCACTTGTCAGTTTTACTCGTATTTTTGCGTTGTAAATTGATCATGAAAATAGAGAATTTTTCAGTCTATTTTAATTTCAGTTCTGATTTTCGATTGTTCCCAATTCTTCATACTACTTCTTGGGGAAAAAAAAATCGCTAAAGATTGGTTTCTAACCTGAAAAAGAGATGAATAATACAGTACAGTGGATGGGACACGGAAAAGTTGTCCGGAACTGTAGCTGGCATGTTATAATAATAGTTCTCGTAAGCGGCCACTAGAGCTGTAAGGGGAAAATGGCCACCTACGGGAGCTCGCGGAGCTTACAATAAACACTGGGGATTCAAAAATACCACCAAAATGTAATTATTGTTATTATTATTATTTCATGTTTTATTGCCTTGTGCAATGCCGCGATAATGGCGGTAGCTGCGTGTACACAGTGCTGTATACAAATCACAGTTACAGCCAGCATGAAACATTAAAATTAACTCTCCCATTGCAACAAAAAGCAGTGATACAGTTTACAAATGTTTACGGGTATATTTCAAAGTTGGCCCAATTTCTTTCGGGTGTCCGTATACAGGAGTTTAAAAACAAAGGAAAAGTCTATGTCGTAAGCCCTCAAAGTGTCCGCGGTCGCTTACAGAAATGTCCGCTACTTTGTATGGGAGTTCAAACGTGGTTTTGTGAAGGTGATCGTAAGAAGAGCTGTTCGCATACGAGAGTGTCCGTTGAGAGAGCTTCCACTGTAATTACTTTTCGCTTTCTATTGCACTTAACTAGTTAATATCATTAACAACTGTACGCAGTAAGTTAAAGATTGTTGCAGCTATAGTAGAATTTAAAAAAAAAAAAAGTAATCTTGGATTTTTAAAGATTTACATTTATTTTGCTGTTTCGCACTATCTTAACATGCCGTCTCAAAATCAAAATTAATGAATTGCAGTTACCTTCCATCTTTGTAATCCTGTACTTCTTGCCCCAAATTAATTTATTTTTCTCAAATTTATTTCTTATATATTTAAAAAATTCCAGCCTTTCACCCTCTCGATTTGCAAAGGTTAAGTATGGAATGCAAGTCGATTGAACGGGTAGTTATATATAAATTACTTACTTAATAATATACATGAAAAAAATCACTCGATTCTGATTGGCTTAGAGCAGTGCAGTTCAAGTGTAACTCCAGTGCAAGAAGTGTCACACCAATGCAAATTAGACATCGTTATTCTGGATTATAATTGGCTGAAATTTTCTAAGCCAAATTTCCTAATCAAGTAAAATGATGAAGAAAATTTTGTGCGGAAACTTTGGAAAAAGTTTTGTGAGTTTTGTGACTTGTGAGGTTTTCAAAAAGCTGAACTTGCACTCGCCGAAGCGGCGTGTGTATTTTCAGCTTTTTGAAAACCTCATTCGAGCAAATCAATTCCAAATTGAACTCGAAACCGTATGATTACCTATACAAATTTTCGCTTTAAATGGTTCATTAATAGAATACATGTTTGTTCAACAAAGTATATTACGTATTTTTGCCGCTTTTGTCTTCAATCCTTGTATGCTGCTTCCGAAAACCCTATTATTTTTTCATAGCACTGCTTTCGTTTATTATCAACATTGGTTTAACTGAAAGATTTCTAGAAACGACGAGAGACCGCTAGAGTTTAAGAACCGTCGCTGGGTTTATATTTCAATAATACCACGCCATGAGTCAACATTCTGTCTTGTTTTTGATAATACATTAGCTCTTTGAACTTTTTTTTTTTTTTTTTTTTTTTTTTTCATTCACACTTGTGGGTAATTTTGGCATCATGAGGTGTAAACAACTCTTGAAAACTGATGCAGGTGCTGTCGATTCTTCATCGTCACCGTTCGCTTAAAAAGAAATATCCGATCGAACTCAGATAATTTGTTTTCAATAGTTACGCTACATCTGCATTCTGGCCAAGTAGAGGGTTTGTAAATATTATTTTCCCCTTTGCAAGCCTCCAGCCGATATTTTGAGACAGCCAGACACAAAATGCCAAAAATATCGAGCGGTGTTATCGAGAATTCTTTGTTTTAGCAACACATCTAAAGCATAGGAGATGTTTGGACACACAAATTAACAGTGATTAATTAAGAGCTCAACCCTTGTATAGCTAAAACAAACAAAAATTCCAATATTTTCAGAACTTCAAATGCACGAAAGAGGTTTTCATTCAGATTAGAAATGAAACTTTCAATCTAATATATAGACGATGTCTTTTATTTACAACTGCTCTACTTGTATCTTAATTCTCTCGTCCTATGCGATTACCGAGGCAATGAGTTCTGAGGGTAAGTTTTCTTTTTAATTCAGAATGTTATAACTTTAAGGCTAAGTTAAATCCTTGAGACGGCTTCGCTAATAACAAACCACCAGGTTGGTACGTTTGACATTTCTGTTCAATGGTAACGCACTAAGTGTTATATTATTCAGGGAAAATTTGGAAATCATTTAGTTAAAATTCTTCTATGAGGCGATACTTGATTTGGACTTCGGTCTCGTAAACTATCAGACCTCAAAGAAATCTAGAGCTTATATTCTAATTGTTAGTTATTAATTGGTAAAAAATCGTACGGAATATTGCCAGTTACGACTGGTCTCTTTCCATTCAAAAACATTCCGGTGAGAATTTCCGAAAATTTCCTGGGGCCTTTAGAACAGAATTTTCCGGTTGAATGAACCAGAGTGGAAAACGAAAAGCCGCTTTTCCGTTCGCTTGGTATTTTTCAATGACTTCGTGATTTGAATCGCAAATATAGAAGCAAGCAGAACACCGATAAGTCGAAATCGTCCCTTCTTATAAACCACAACAGCAGGGACCTTATACAAACCGCAACGGCAGCGAAAACGTCGCAAAACAAAGGGTTTAAAGAGTGGTACAATGGCTGTGCACTCGTTATAAATCTTCGTACATTTTATAGCCAATCTATGCAAAACCACGTACATCACCGAGACATATTTTTTATTGGAATGAGACGCTTTCGTGACGAAGCTAGTATTTATCGACAAACTGAGGTGGCAAGATTTTGAAGTAAAATATTAATTCATTTTCTAATACGCGTCGCCGTCATCACCAAGGGATACCCAACTCGCTGTGATGGCGGTTAAAAGAATTAGCGCTGAATAGAAAATTGCGAATTCCCAAAAGTTCCGAGAAAGAGGGCAACCTCTTGAGGTACGTAAAATTTTCGGAAACGTTTTTTCCTAGAAATTTTTTTTCCGTTCCATTTGATTTTCATCCGGGAATTTCCGGAATTTTCGGTAGATTGGTTCGCTTTTCGGAAATTCAACAATTTCTGGACTTTCTGGAACCTTTACAAGGAAATTTCCTCGCTATTTGTCCTCCTTTGGAAAATTTCGTAATTTCGGTTAAATGGAAAGCACCCACTGATACTCTCTCGTGGCAACCTTGCAAGATTTGTGATCGACAAAATTAAATAATGGCTATGTCTTTGTCAAATGTAAAATGTTTAGATGAATGTCGTCATTTGGAGTTTAGAGCCGCCCAAGTGTTTCACGGCCACCGTCTGATGAACCACGTGATTAGCAGGACTGACGTCACGAACAAGGAATTCTGTGGTGTACTATGCTTCATGGAACCGAAATGTGTCAGTTATAATCTTATGACGAAAAATGAAAATGGAAAACACAACTGCGAATTGAATAATGCTACCTATGAAGAGAACAAAAGAGACGTGGAGGAAAATCCAAATTACGTATACCGTGGAGCAAAGGTAAAAGCATTTCAGAAAATAAAATTAACAATGCTTAAGGTGTTTCTTGCTTTTGATTTCTTGTTACATGTGTACCTTAAGTGCCAGTTTGATGCTTTAATTTCTTCATAAATCCATTTTGGCCTTACTTGTTACCTATGAGGCATTACGTGGGTTCAGCGGCGACATTAAAGAAAGTTTACTATTGAAATCATTACAGTCAGAGGAATGTCATTATTTTATGTGCTCTGAGTTTCCTTTTTGGTTCTTAGAATGCTTGCGCAAATGATCCCTGCTATAACGAAGCGACGTGCCAAACCGGTTTTACACGCAAGGGATATCGTTGTCTGTGTCCTGCAGGATATACGGGTCAGCATTGCGAAAAAGGTAAGAAATATGTAGCTGCAACTTACTAAGTTGTAAAAAATATATCAAAGTATCAAACGTCACGAAAAACCATTAAAATATTGGGACTTTATTCTGATCAAACACATTTAATTGTAGTCGTTATAATTTTTGATTGCCCTGTTTTGACGTCTAATAATTTTGGGATAAGCTGGCCGGGAACGCTAATGTCGCGCTGAGTGCTGAGATCCATAACCCAATGCACTTTATCTACTTTTCGTACAATCTACTACTTATTTAAAAGATTAAGAAAAAAAAAAAAATAGAAAAAGTGTTTCATGACATTGCCAAACAAACGAGAAGAAAACAAACACCACGGCATACAAATGTGCACAGACTTAAAAAAAAAAAAAAAACTTCTGTGACGAAAACGTTTAGTCACCTTGAAGGGTACATTCTGAAGATGTAAAACTAGCGAATCCGTGTTCCGCACAGGTCGTACAGTAATCCAAGCAAATTTAATACAGGTATCCGAATGTAATATATTTCTTTCAGATATTGACGAATGTAATGCAGGAACATTCAGTTGTGATGTTAATGCTGAGTGTATTAACACCGAAGGATCGCGCGGTTGCTCTTGTAAAGCCGGTTATCATGGAGACGGAGAGGATTGTGAAGGTGGAATTTTTAGTTGTTTTAAGGTTGCCTGAAGTTAGATATTTGCGCATAAGTTACATTTTAGTCGTACTTGTTTGATAATAACGATTTAAACCATTTCTTGCAATTTTGACATCGTACATAACGAATATAAAATTAATGCTTGTATGTCAAGAAACTTTTCCCCTTTTTTCGCGATGGAAACAAATGTTTGAGACAATAGCATATTCTGAAATTTCATTTTTTCAAGAAGTGATCAGTGCTCGTCAAGTTAGCCTTAGACTTGTCATTTTTTTAAATACATGTATAAGTTTCATGATTTATCTTGTCAACTTGAAGGCATTTTGGGTACCATAAGGAGAGAAATAAGTTAAAACTGCGGCCACAGTGAACTGTTTGGGACACTTTAGGAATAGAGGGGAAAAAATAGCTTTAACGTTATGAGGTATAAAAGTCAGTTGACTTTTTTCTTCACGCTCAGTTTAGCCTTGACGGCTTTCAGCGGATTTAATTTAATTACAGGAATATTTCTAACGAAATTTTAAAGGAGCCTAATCATTATTGAATTCATTTTCAGATGTGGACGAATGTATTACAGGAACACACAACTGCATTGCTGATGATTTGTGTAACAATACTAAGGGATCATTTGATTGCATCAGTGAGTAAAAATGTTTAAATGGGGAAATGGGCTTATAGTTGATGGGTCGAACGAGGTTCCAACGTAGCGTACTAACGGGGCCAGGTCGGTTTAGGCTTGATCTAATTCATTTTTGGTTTTGTTGTTATGTAATATATTAAACTCCATTTGTTGTTGTTGTTGTTTTTTTTTTTTTTGCAAATGAACCAAACATCAGCTTGGTAAGCTCCTACAGGATTTGGGAAGTCACATGACAGGAAGGAAGGCAACAGAAAATGCTTTTAGTAGCTGGGGAATGCTGGCTCGCATCAACATATCCGTCCCATAGTCGTTGTCGCTATTTATCAACCACCGTTATGTCTAACACTCTTAGACTCTTGGAGTTCGAAACGAAGTATTCAGCTCTGACCTAATTCAACTATTACTTTTTACGCAGCTTTGTCCTGCGAGGAGCTATACAACAGAAATGTGTAAGTGAAATGTCCTTTTTTTCCAGCTTTTACTTCATTAAATTCTCGATATAACATAGTAAAATCTCTTTGCACCGGAGTTTCCCCGAGACAGCCTTCGAAACTGAGGTGGAAAAAAAAAATAACTGTAATCGGAATAAATGGTGGACAAGGAATGAACCGGCTTACTTGCACTAGCTATAGGAATGCAATCAATGAGCCATATTCGAATATACTAAACAATTAAAATTTCAGGACCAGTGGAGGAGGATGGTCTTTGGTCATGAAGATTGACGGACGAAAGGTGATTTTAATTTGTTGGCTTTCTTGCAGTAGCGTTCAATTAACGGGGCTTCAATCACACTACTCTTACGCGGATAGATTTAAATTGATGTGATTTTTTTTTTCCTGTTAACTGCTTTTTATTTTAACTTGAGTCATAACCTTCATTTAAAGGAGAATGGAGAAAGCACCGCTAAACAAAATTTGATTTTGTCACGACGAGATTCGTGAGGTTCTGAAATAGCTGCCCCTACAGACCTTGGGCTAGTAAAGTCAGGAGGGGTCTAATTTAATCCAAGCCAACTTAACCGCCCGGTAAAAATAATTTGATGCTTCTTGACAAGAAACGTGTTAAAGAAGGCATCTACCTGGCAACGGAATCATTTCGGAAAGAAAATCAAGGTAATAAAAAACCTCTCAGTTTTCTGGGAACATTTATAGCGCTAATTCACGGTATGTATATAAAACACTGGTACTCCCGATAGCCTTTTCCCTGTCAAAACGGGAAAATAGTCGGGCTTTTTGCTTTCAACTGAGCCGTGTTGTTGTTGTTTTTTTTTTAACCGTAAAAATGTTCACACGGAAACGTTTCCGTTTATAAATCAACGCCTAGCAAAGCGGGGAAAACACTGCTACGGTTCAGTCCGACTTGAGATCAGTTGAAACCGAAAATCGAACTTTTCTTTCAAAACTATGCGTGGCATCTTTGGAAATACCTCTGGTATCTAACAAACCGTGACGGATCTAACTCTCTCTCTGTATTCAACGGCTGCTTGCTCGTTGTAAACTTCGCTACAGCTAACAAATCTTTATGTATTTCCCGTTTAGTGTCAAAAGAAACAGGCTACAGTCGACTCCTGGTAACTTTGATAAGTCGAACCCTCATTAATTCGAACGTCGCTCTAACTCGATCCAAATTTGATTTGATTTCCCCTGAATTTTCGTCATACATTTACTGCAATTTTACTCCCGCGATAACTGAATATGTAACTGGAACCTCCTGCTAACTCGAGTTAATTTCCATTTCTCCCTCCCGGTTATTTTCTACATCATTTGACCTTTAATAACTCTAAGTGTGATCAATTTTACCAAGTGAAACTCATTTTTGTAAGTGTGAAACTTTTTTTCCAAATGTGTCCCATTTTTAGAAGTCTAATCTTACTTAAAATCTATCTAGGTGTGACCCATTTTTCTAAGCGTGACCCATCGTAATGTGATCCATTTTTGCAAGTGTAACCCATTTTTCCAAGTGCGACTCTTTTTTCAAAGAGCGACCTTGTTTTTCCAAGTGTGACCCATTTTGCAAGTGTCACCCACTCCTCTAAGTTTGACACATTTTTCCAAATGTGAGAATTTTTTTCAAGCAAGACCCATGTTTTCAAGCGTGTCCCCCTTTTCCCAAGTGTGGCCCATTTTTCTAAGTTTGACCCTTTTTAACAAGTGTGAACCATTTTTTCTAGTGTAAGTGTGACCCACTCTTTTTATGTTTAACCCTTTGTCCTAAGAGTGACCCTTTTTTACAAGTGTGACCTATTTTTGCTAGTGCGAAACCCTTTATTCCAAGGGTGACCCACTTTTTCATGTGTGACCCACCTTTCTAAGTGTGACCAATTTTTCCATGTGTTACCTATTTTCCAAGTGTGACCTATTTTTTCAAATGCGACCCATTTTTTCAAGTGTGACTCATTTTTCCATACGTGACCTTTTTTCCAAGTTTGACTCTTTTTTCAAGTGTGACCTATTTTAAGTGTCACCTTTTTTTCCTGGTGTTACCCTTTTTTTAAGTGTGACCCATTTATCCAATTGTTACCATTTTTTCAAGTGTGACCCATATTTCCAAGTGTGACCCATTTTTTAAAGTGTCATCCACTTTTTTAAAGGTGACCCATTTTTCAAGGTGTGAGGCATTTTTATATTGTGACCAATTTTTTCAAGTAAGATTCCTTTTTTTTTTCGAAGTGTGACGCATGTTACCAGCCGTGACTCATTTTTCTTACTAGTTTTTCCAAATGTGCCCATTTTTACAAGTGTGACTCTTTTTCCAAATGCGACTCATTGTTCCAAGTGTGACCCATTTTACCGTGTGACCCATTTTTCTGAGTGTGTCCCATTTTTACAAGTTTGACCCATTTTTCTAATTTAACCCGTTTCTGGAAATGTTAATCCCTCTTTGTGTGAACCGTTTCAGTAAGTGTGATCCATTTTACCAGGTGTTACCCACTTTTCTAATTGTGACCAATTGTTTCAAATGCGACCCATTTTTCCTGATGCGACCCATTTTTGTAAGTGTGACCCACTTTTCTGAATGTGACCAACTTTTTTTCAAATGCGACCCCTTTTACCTAATGCGACCCAGTCTTTTTTTTTTAAGTGTGACCCATTTTCCCTAATGAGACCCATTTTTTTTGTTAAGTGTGACCCATTTTCCAAGTGTGACCCATTTTTGCAACTGTCATCCATTTTTCAAAGTGTCACCCACTTTTCTAAGTTTAACACATTTTTCCAAATATGACCTATTTTTTTCAAGTGTGACCCATTTTTCCAAGCGTGTCCCCGTTTTTCCAATTGTCATCCCTTTTTCCAAGTCTGACCCATTTTAACAAGTATGACCCTTTTTATCAGATGTGACCCAATTTTCAAGGTGTGACCCATTTTTTCAAGTGTGACCCATTTTTACAAGTGTGACCCTTTTTTATCAAATATGACTTAATTTTCCAGGTGTGATCCATTTTTCCAAGTGTGACCTTTTTTATCAAAAGTGACCCATTTTACCAAGTTTAACCCTTCTTTTTCTAAGGCTGACCCTTTTTTCAAGAGTGACCCATTTTTCTAAGTGTGACCAATTTTCGCATGTCTTACTTATTTTTTCTAAGTGTGACCTATTTTTCTAAATGTGACCCATTTTTCCAAGTGTGAACCACTTTGCTAAGTGTGACCGTTTTTTCCAAGTGGTATGACCCACTGTTCTAAGTTTGACCCATTTTTTAAAGTGTTATCTATCTTTTTAAGAGTGACCCAATGTTCCAAGTGTGTACTTGTTTCCAAATGTGACTCTTTTTTTCTATGTGTGACTCGTTTCTCCAAGTGTGACCCATTTTTTCCAAATGTGACCCACTTTTCTAAGTATGACCCACTCTTTCAAGTGTGATTCATTTTTCCAAGTGTAACCCATTTTTCCAAGTCTGACCCGTTTTTCAAGTTTAACCCTTGACCATTTTTTTCAAGTGTGATCCATGTTTTGTAAGTGTTACCCATTTTCCCACTGTGACCCATCCTTCCAAGAGTGACTCTTTTTTCAAACTGTGACCCTGTTTTTCCAAGTGTGACCCATTTTTGCAAGTGTCACCCACCTTTCTAAGTTTGACATATTTTTCCAAATGTCGCCTATATGTGACCCGTTCTACGAAGTGTGACCCTTTTTTCCAGGTGTGTCCCATTTTTACAAGATTGACCCATTTTTACAAGTGTGGCCCTTTTCTCCAAGTGCGACCCATTTTTTTCTAAGTGTGACCGATTTTTTTTTAAGTGTGACCCTACCTGTTTTTCAAGTGTGACTCATTTTTCGAAAAGTAACCCTTTTCCCAAGTGTGACCTAGTTTTCTAAGATTGACCCATTTTTTCACTTGTTACCTATTTTTTCAAGTTTGACATATTGTTCCAAGTGTGACTTTTTTTCTAAGTGTAACTCTTTTTTTAAGTGTGACCCATTTCTCCAGGTTAGACCCGTTTTCCAGGTGTGACCCACTTTTCTGGGTGGGACCGATTTTTCCAAATGCGGCCTATTTTTTCAAGTAACACCCATTTTTCAAGTTGCACACATTTTTCCAAGTGTGACCCATTTTTCCAAGTGCGACCCATTTTTCCAAGTGTAAACCTTTGTTAAAATTATGACCCATTTTTCTTAGTTTGACCCATTTTCCAAAGTGTAACCCTGTTTTCCCAGATGTGACCCATTTCTCTAAGTGTGAACCACTTTTGTAAGTGTGACCCATTCTTCCAAATGTGACCCATTTTTACAAGTGTGACCCTTTGTTTTTTCCTAAATGTGACCCATTTTTCGAATTGTGGCCCATCTTTGCAAGTGTAACCCCTTTTTTTCCAAGTGTTACCTACTTTACTAAGTTTGGCCCATCTTTAGAAGTGTGACCCATTGTTCCAAGCGTGTCAACCTTTTTCCAAGTATGACCCACTTTTTTAAGTGCAACCCTTTTTATCAAGTGTGAACCATTTTTCCAAGTGTGACTCTTTTTCCAAGTGTGACCCGTTTTTCCAAGCGTGACCAATTTTTCCAAGTTTGACTCACATTTCTGAGTGTGATCCATTTTTTCAAGTGTGACCCTTTTTTCGAAGTGTGACCTATTTTTCCGAATGACTCAGTTTTGCAAGTGTGGCCCATTTTTCTGTTTGGCAGTTTTGCTTAAGAGCTTCTCCCTGAAAACCGCGTATCCCTTAGCCTGCGAACGCAGACGTAAATCCGGCTTTCGCTCGTCTCTGCCGAAAAATATCTCGAGCTTCGATTCCTTGAAATGCTGAATTTTATCGGCATCCAGGATCTTTCTTTTTTAACGCTCTTCAAACTATTCCGGACAGAGCGGCAACAATAACTGGGTCTCTCTTTCTCGAAGATTGAAACCATGAAGAGCACGATGGATCCACGAACCCGCCGTTTGTATCAGACAGATCAAAAATATAAACTATTATAAATTAGAACCCATGTCCTGCTGGGTATTTTGAAGTCTCATGAATCTCGTCATAAACTGGGAGAGACAGCGATCGATGAGCATTTCTTCCAAACCTCCGCTAGGGGAGGAGAATGAGGAAAGTTGTCACTGATAGCCCATTTTCCTCTGGAACCGTTACTTGAGAATTCCAGCCCTAGAACTAACTAATTAAAGAATACAGAACATACAGCTTTGCATTTGCTTAGAAATGATCTGCTAATTCACTTTATGCCCCCTTCCATCGAGTGGTTTTCAATCATATTGACTACACGACTGATTTAAGCCAACAGTCGAGCTCTGTTTGCTAGAGCGCTTAAAATAAAGACAGCAACCTGGTGGGATAATAATTTGGCCATGTGTCGTGGCCGCTTTTAATTGATAAATTACTAACTAATAATTAACTACATCATAACATAATAATCATTCATAAAGTATATAAAGTCGTCATCCCAACGATTTAAAAGTAATTTAAGCTCTAGTAAAGGTGAGGGCGATGAAAAAGGCCAGAAGGACGCTGTTAAGCGGCCACCCCCAGCCGAACACTCTTGGCAAACTCTGAGACATCATAAATATAAACGAAGCTTAACGCCAGAAAACATTAGGGATGCGACAACAAAGCACCTGCGTGTGTTATCCATTGTACTAATTCATAGCTAGGGTGTTGATAAGTCAGTGGCGAGACTAGGCGTTCGTAGATAATTTTAAGGAAAGCGTTTGAATTCCAGCGACCTAGCTAACGAATCTGAAAGTCCGAAAAACCTTTGGCGGCTGCCCAGCTTGCGGCACCAATACGAAAACTATGTGACTTGTATAAAGAAGCATCTAGGTTGTTAAACTGCAAGGCATTATTAAGTTGTATGATAGAGAATGATCTAGAAATCGGCCTCCCATCCGGCCAGCAAAATAGGGGACCTGGAGTATGTCCTCTTAGCGAGATATAATCTAAGATAAGTTGTAGCGGGCAACAATTGATCTCAGGGTAAATATAAATTACAAAAGGTTGACTTGGGTCGCTATGCTTATATTGAAAAAGAGAAAGTTGAAGGGCCTTGACATGGCCATACTTGTCTACTAGACGATCTAACAGCGTTATATTTATAAGATTGACCTGTTGTCCAGTTGTGGTGGTCATTTCTCCTATTCGCAAAAGGGCAAAAAATGCTAAAGGGCACATGCCTGATATTAAGCATTTCTGATAAGCTGACGTGGCTGTATGTGTGAACGATTGTATTAGCTGGCGTAAGATTGGCAGAGTGATTGGTAAGCGAACATCTCTGACTGGAGCTAATTTCCTATAACCCTTAAGAATTTGAACAATTATTGTCGCTGCGGTTGGGTCTTCTACCCCGACTAACTTGTGTACGTAACCAATAGCGGAAACGTAAGTGGTCACTGATGAGGAAGTATAGTGAAGAGAAAACAAATGTGATATAAAGAGAGCTAACACAGCTGGTTGCACTGGCAGTGAAATAACCGAGGTACCTCGATATTGAGCAGCCCAAGTAGTGAACAAAGTCCAAGGCCGTCTGTAAACTCTAGCCGAGGCGCTATTTAAACTGGCAGCTAGAAGTTTCTTAGTTATATCCCCCAGTTCTCTGGTAACAGATGGGGAGGCACGATTGTCGGTTCACGGTCCGCATCCTGGTCGAGGGACTTGAATTTGTCCGCCTGCAACCGCGATTAGGCGTCAGCTTTCGTATTTAAAATTCCGGGCAGGTGGATTGCTCAGAATAGAATATTATGCCTCAAGCAGGACAAAACCAGGGCGCGGACAAGTACCAAGAGCTCCCTGTCCTTTGTTGTTTTCTTCCTTATAACCTCCGCTAGCGCCTGATTGTCAGTATGAAGCATGACAAAACGGCACCATAACCTAAAGATCCGGAGGAATCCGTGTACAAATGTAACGTTACTGAGGAAACCCAAATGAAATCTAAAAAGAATGATTTCCCATTAAAGTGGTTAAGAAACTGTAACCACATGTT
Source organism: Orbicella faveolata (assembly GCF_042242905.1). Taxonomy (NCBI): domain Eukaryota; kingdom Metazoa; phylum Cnidaria; class Anthozoa; order Scleractinia; family Merulinidae; genus Orbicella; species Orbicella faveolata. The sequence continues at coordinate 19,117,690 of NW_028301552.1, forward strand.
AAGATCTCCTTTCACGTCACGTTTTAAACGAATTTAGTGGGTTGGGCGACGTACACCCACTGTGACGTTAATCATACGTCTAAGAAAAGTCCGACCTGGTAGAACTACTGAGCAGGTGAAGTTCAATAAACCAATAAGAGATTGCATTTCTCGAAGAGAAACCTTTATACGCTTTAAAAAGTCTTCCAACATGTTCCTACATTTCTCTAACTTGTCGTGTGGAAGACGAGCTTCCATTCGACATGTATCAAGCTCAATACCCGCGAAAGATAAAACAGTATGCGGACCTAAGGTTTTTTCAGGTGCTATTGGAACTCCTAGCTCATCACAAGTCTTAACAAATTTAGAGAGGCTATTGGAGCAAGTCCAATGGTCGGGCTCAATAATAAGGAAATTATTTAAGATATGCAAAATGCCCGAAATTCCTAATTTATGTCGGGCAATCCACTCTAAAGCTGAACTGAATGTTTCAAAAATCTTACAGGAGCTTGCACACCCCATAGGGAGGCATCGATCATAATAGAATTGATTCTTCCAAAGCATTCCTAGCAGATCATAATCGGTTTGTGAAACCGGGATTAAGCGAAAAGCGTTTTTTATGTCTGTTTTGGCTAGTGCGCAGCCCCTGCATGTGCGCCGTATTAATCTGACAGCATCGTCTATTGATGCGTATTGAACGCTAGACGCGATTTTAGGAATGTGAGAGTTAACAGATTTACCAAATGGAAAAGACAGGTGATGAATTAAGCGATATTCTCCAGGCGTTTTCTTAGGAATCAGACCTAAAGGCGACATGCGCAAAGACCGTGTGTTAAATGGCTCTACTATACGACTTAAATTTATTTCCTTATTGAGCTTTTCATTTACAGCGTCGGGATTTTGAAGTGCTGACAACAAATTAACGCAAGTGGCCGTTTCTCTAGGTCCAACATAATCAAGTGAAAAACCATTTAAAGGATAATTAGCTAAGTAAACACTTAATTTATTTACCCGTATTGATGTTGGTAGAGGTGTTGGCTGGGACTGTGCGTGAGGTAGCAACTGGGAGTTTTGAAGAATGACATTTAGATGCTGGGTGTGCGGCACCGCATTCAAAACATTCGTGTTTGAAATTACACCCAAAACCCTTGTCCCCTTGGTGAAATTTCCAGCAGAAGCCTCTCAGAAAGTGCTGTTTAAAAGGCCTAGCACTAGAGCTACCTGACATGGCGGTCTGTGATGAATTCCGGTTCATTTGGTGCGCCTGCAACCACAATTCCCAGTGGATATCGTCCCATGGAAAAAGTGACTTCTGCCTTAGCAGAGTTTTGTTTCAATTGAAGAGGTCGGAGAAAGGCCAAATAATGTTTCTTTAACAGACGGGTGTTGATTAGTATAATTAACGTTATTGAACCATTGAATAACTCTTCGCTGGAAAGCTTTTGAGAATTGGCAGTTGATAAAGGTATGTTCGATGGAGCCTTCATTTCCACAATATAAACAATCACTATCTTGTTTGATACCAAAGCGACATAATTCTTTCTTGGTGACTATAATTCTATGTAAGAATTTGTAATGGAATTCTTTTAATTTATTTTCTCTGCAAATCTCTTTTGCCAAATTGAAGATATGTTGCCATTCATTGACGTGGCTGGTGTTTTGACAGTAAAATTGTATTTTGGGTCACCCGGGATAGAAGAACACAGACTACCGAGCTCGACATACTCATTGGCCCAAATTTTGGCTTGAATTTTTTCAGGCACCCGACTCGCTAAGGGAACGCAAATCAATTTATGCACTTGTTGTGGCCGGTTGTTACTATCGAGAGTGTCAAGGTGATTAGGATTCAAAATATCATGGCCCTCACCAGTTAAATTATCTACTACATCAGCAACTGACTCCTGTTCGGCTCCAACAGTCTGGGATGTATTCTGCGCCACGTTGACGTTGGTACTGGGGAAGATACCGGCATCAGTAAGACCCTTGATCACTGCCGCTGAAATCACCAATGTCAAGGCAGGGATGGACCAACCTGAAGGGATATTCGGAACGCTAGAACCGGATGCGGTTGGGGTCTCAATATCAACACTGGGTACAGTTTGTGGAGGTACTAATAGCTGACGCTGTAGCTGGCTGGGATGAGAACCGTTCAGGCTGTTAATCCCTTGGCCTCTTCGGGTGCGCTTAGACGCAGTTGGTGTGGTGCGCTTCGAGCGTGCCTTTTTGGAACCAGCAGACGTACAAACGGTGCCTGGGGCCGCACGGCGTTTTCCACGAGTCAACATTATTGCTGGGTTGTAGAAATCTATAACAGCAAATAAAACAAGGGGGCCTTACGTTTCACCAGATTTCTTAATGGTGAATATGCGAGGTAACTGCGACCAGGATACAAGAACATTATGGCAAAGACTGAGAAATCTACAGGACATTTACTGAGTAAAATATTCAAGTATGTACAGGAACCAAACAAAAATCAGTAAATCGGCAACATGTTTAGCAAACCCAAAAAATTGAGATGCCGCCAGGAACGTGCTATACTGCCGGAGATAATACAACAAAAAACGGCGCTGACAAAATCAAACTGTTAAAAATCAAAGCGCTTACTAAAAGCGCAAACGTAAATGCCTGATAGATCCGACCTGTTTGAAGCGGTCATTGAGGCAAGGCCTTCCAAAGTGTAATACGCTGTAACGCAAACAAAATGGTACCTCTATAACTACGGTAGAGAGCGTAGTTGCCCTGGTCATTAAGATGGTGTTGATTTCCTGATTAATTGCGACCACGACGTAAAGACGCTCAACTTAGAACAACTCCCTGAATTCTACCGCACGGTTCTATGTTATTGGCAAGAATTCAAGTTTTCAACTGACAGCAAAAAAATACCCGTATACGATCAAATAGTCTGGAATAATCGCAACATCCGGCTGGACGGAAAGACAATTTTTATTAACGAATGGTACAACAAAGGCATCATCTACATCCAAGATCTGCTCAATGCAGACTTTACGAGTCACTGACTGAAAATATCGAGAATGGCTGGCCAGGTTAGAAAAATCGAAAATCCTGAAACATTGCCTAGAGAACGCTTTTAGGGAGCCACTTTCGAAAATATTATTCCGATTTTCGTAGAATTTAAAGTCTTCGAGAAATTCACAAAAAACGAAAATATAGCTTTTTGCCTCGTTAAATATGCAAAAAATATCTGGAAAATTGACAAAGTTCTCGGTATTCGCATTGAAACAATTTACAAAACTAGAACTCGGGATAAACTTAGCATAAGAGCTTTTCTTTTCTTCTATATGACATTAGGAAGTTTTAAATTTTTCAAGCATTTTGAAGGATTCCGTCGACCGTTGAAGAATTGCCTTCTAAAGCCCCTCTGAAAACGGCAAAAATTGCGTAGTTTTACGGGCTTAAAACGCATCTTGGTATGTCCGATATGGAACTAAAACAAGTACTGCGGAGAAGAGTGTCGTTTTTACTATAATAATATGGAAAAAAAAAAAATCTGGGTAATCGAGGTTCACACAGGTAAAATGCAAAAGTTCGCGACAGTCTCTTCTCAAATTTGCATAATGCGGTATGTTCAGAGAACGCTATTGTTGAGTACTATAATCTGTTTTTGTTCCATTTGTGGGCCTTGCTTTGTTGGAAATATACAGAGAGAGTTGATCCATGCCGTTATTACAACATTGTTTCATTATTCCACGCAAGATACAAAAGAGCTATAGAAAAAGCCCAAAATATAAGTTCAAAGTCACATAGACTAAACACGCTGCATGTATTACGTGACTGGCGTCACGTAAGATATATTTTCAGTTAGTTCCAATTGGACCTCGATTTAATATTGAGGTTTAGACACTTGCTAATAATAGAAGCATATAGGGGTTTGTCTTTCCCGTCTATACGCACTCCATTAGTCTGCAAATATTCGAAAGGAGACTGGTCTTTTAAAGTATTTTTTAACCATTGTGTGTCGATTTTGATCTTGCTGGAAAACGGATTAATTAGATGCACTAAATGAAACAAAGAGGTTTTATCAACGTGATCCAGCTAGACCAAGGAAGCAGGTTTTCTTGAAAAACAGAGTAAGACTGTTTGATGTCTATGCCGCGATCTGACCTTGGTTGGAATTCGGCCTAGTCCAAACATCGTGCTTCTGCTGCTCCGAACTCAAATAAATTTGGCCCGGCAGTGGCATATGACAGAAAGCTACGAAAGATTCAAACGTCAAATTTAATTCATTCGCGCAGAAGATCGGAAGACGTTTGCTTTGCTGAAGACCTACTTAAATGCTAGAAAGCAACTACAGCTGATGCAGCAGGATATGAATTCACAGGGACGGCGGAGTCTTTTTTCAAGTGAAGGAAGGTGGTGTGGAGGTGGGGGGCTTGAAAACGAGCGGTGCCGGCGCAAGTTTGTAGAGGGGTCTACAGGCATCCTCCCCCCCAAAAAAACATTTTAAATCTAGGGGCTCAGAAATAGTATTTTTGACATTCTCTATGGTGTAGTTCTTAAGAAAATCAACCTAGTGGATGAACTATAAAATGACAGGTACTTTTAGTGCACTTACAGCAATACATTTTGAAGGTAAGCTTGATACATCTTTCTTAGCCCTCGATGATATATCACGGCCTTAGTACTGACAGACCTGCGCCTTTACAAAAGCACCTCCCGTGTGTGGGAAGGAAGTGCACGCTGCGGAAAGGTTAAAACTATGTAAACATGAAAAGCTTCCTACAGATTTGGTACGAGGTTGTAGCTTTGTAAATTCTTGGTAAATCTCAGTGTAGTCAACCAGAATTTTTTTGTTTTCTTTTCCTTCCTCTTTA